>NW_006409994.1:15017-21120 GCF_000296735.1 Chrysochloris asiatica | reverse complement strand
GGGATGGTAACTATGGCAATGAAACGATGTATGATAGAATGAGTGTAAAGCTAATGTTCCCCCATGTAAACTATCACACAATAAAAGGAAAAAAAAAAAAAAAAGAGTAGCAAAGCTATGGGGACTCTTGCCTAGTAAAGTGGTTAAATTTGAATCCTAGATCCTTTCTGTGCCTCAATTTTTCTCCTCTATAAAATGGGAGTAATAAAACACTAAGCAGGGGTATTGTGAGGATTAAATTAAGTATGTATTTTAAACAGTCTGAGAACAGTACCATTTTCAGTCTCTAAAATAACTTAAAATTTAGACTTTCCAGGCTCTGCTGGAGAAAAGGCTTGACTGAATATCTGTTCCCAGAAGTACCAATAACATTAAACCTTCAGTTTCTCTGAAAAATTCTCAAATTGCATGTATATATACAGTGAAGACAATTATGAATTTTCCTACTAGTAAAAGGCAAAGCCTCCACTAATATTCATAATGATTGTATAAGAAAAGCATGTTCATTTGACTGATGGGAACATGGTGCTAAAGAAACAGGATCTTGAATTTTATTCTAGCTAGGATAATTAGCTTCACTCATTAGCCCCATGGTTTAATTAGCAGAGTGAATTGTTTACAGATCAATGAATATATATATATATATATTGTTGTTAAATGCCTTGGAGTTGGTTCTGACTCATAGTGACCATATATAAGGCTTCTGAGAATGGACTGTTGAGTTTGAACTGCCTATCTTATGGTTCAAACCGATCTTGCAGTCCGGTGCTTGCTTATCCCACTGCATTACACCAGGACTCCACTATTTACACCACATCAAAATGGCAGTTTGGGCATCCTCTAGGGACTCCAATCATGTTCCTTTTCAATGTTCTTTGAATTGGGGGAACAAACAGATATCTGAAGGGGCAAGATCAGGGAACAGGCTGGATGGGGTAAGATTTCCCAACAAAATTCCCCTAAGACAGCCCTTGCTAACCTGAAAGAATGAGCAACAAATGCATTGTGATGGAAAAGAAATTGCTAGGCACAACTTTCTTGGCCTGCTTCTCACCAATGCAGTTTTCAATTTTCTTAAAGCTTCTTCCTAAATAAACCCCCATGATCGGATTTGTCTTTGAGGAAATCTTTGAAATCCCCAAAAAACAGTTGCCATAGTCTTCTGAGCTTACCTATCTGTCTTGAGTTCAACTGCCCAGCAGAATTCAACTGAGCTTACATGTCTGTGTTGATTTTAACTGGCCCAGCCACTGCTTTGATTGGACCTTTTTTTTTTTTTTTTTTTAAAGACACCCTGACGAGATTAAGACAAGTATATTACAGAGCAAACTTGTCAGCTGCCATCCCAGAAATGTTTTAAAATAAGTTTTGCTTGGAATAAACCCATGCATATAAAACCTGCAAACCTTCTAGCAATACTTTTTGATTTACCCTCTTATCTCACTCACTGAATACACCAAGAGCCTTAAAAGATACATCAATTTGTCAGTTTTTATTGCAATTTCATATCTTAGTACCCCTTCTATTTTATGAAGAAGAGAAAGCATCCTTAATTTCTGAAGAAGAGAAAATTTAACTAGCAGCACATTAATTTGATTCCAGCAGCTAAAATCTCACTTGAATGCATCACAATTTCTTTATAATTACAAGCATTGTGGTGTAGCCGGGCCACCATGCCTTTTCCTCTGACAGATCATCTTCCTATACTGTAATCATATTTTGAGGTTCAATCTGTAGCTAAAAGGAGAGTGATTTGTATTGTTGATTTAATAGAATTACTTTGAGTATAGCAAATGAAAGCTTTTCATTACAAACACTATCGTAATTGATCATTTTAGCTATTGGTTAGGATAACTTAAAATGTAACCTGCAATTTCTAAAATCAATGGATTACATTTGCTTTTAATTAAATGGATGCAAAAATAAAACCTAGGGAAAACATGCAAATAAAAGGAATAAATGAATTTTAAGTACTCTAGCAGTCACTTATTGCTATGTAACAAATTACCTGAAATTTAGCAGTTTAAAACCATGTATGTTTATTACTTCACAGTTTCTGTGGGTCAGAAATCCAAGCATGACTTGATTGGATTCTCTGCCTCAAGGTGTCTCTCACGTCTGTAATCAACTGTCTAGTAGGGTTGGAGGTGTATCTGAAGACTCCACTTCCAAGCTCAAGCACATTGGTACATAGGAGTGGTAGAAAAAATCATGGCTGCAAAAACTGACACCTCCCACACACTCTACTCACGCTGGGTTCAAGAATCCATTGCAATGGCCACACAAAACTCAGAGACAATACTCACCGTTATGGGGCTTATTAGGAAGTTAATAGGTTACAATTGGTTGGTTGTGGTTGTGAAGTGCCGTCGAGTCGGTTCAATACAGGGTCAGAAAATACTCAGGGCAGTTTTTCTAATCAGGACAGCCTCTCATAAACTGTGCCCACAGGCAGGCCTCTGTCTGCCCTTTAAGGCTGCTGATGAATGCCCACAGGACACACCACTCTACCATAAGCCTTAGCCTGAAACACTTGGCTCTAGCTCCATGGATCAGCAAACCTCACTTCCTTGATCAAATGCCTGGAGGCGCCCTACTCTGCAGGCAAGTCTCCTGTTCCAAGTCACTCAGCTTTACTTGGTCTGTGGGCCAGGAAGTCCACCTCTCTGTCTGGTGCTCCAGCTCTTATTGCTGCTGTTGCTGCTGTTCCTCTGCCACTCCTGCGGAGTCACAGCTTTCTGTCCCCAGGTCAAGAAGTTCCATGCACAGTCATCTCAAGTCCAAAAGACACACTCTACTCCTGATTCTTCTTCTTTGACAATAGTGAGATCTCCCTAGCCTATTTCTAAGATGGCTCATTTTAAACACAGGGTAGAGTTCCAAGTTTTACAATCATAATTAACAATGTTCACAATCACAGCTGATGTCATATCAGCATCTTCTTCCACCTTTACTTATCCAGACCCATCAGAGCAAAAACGTTAGGTGGGTGTTACAAAGACTATGGTTAGAAAACCCGTATGAAGCAATTCACTGCACTGCAATGACCCATCAAAGATGTCTATGACTTAGTCCCTGGAAACTGGGAACATGGCAGAATTAAGGTTGCAAATGGAATAAGGTTGTCAATCAAATCATCTGATTTTAAAATAAGGAATAATCCTGTATTATCTGGGTGGGCCTAGTATAGTCACAATTTGATTTTTTTATTTTTTATTTTTTATTGTGACTTGAGTGATAGTTTACATGGGAGAACATCAGGTTTACACTAATCCTATCATATTTCTTTTCATTGCAATGCTTACCCCTCCACTTTCAATAGTATTTGCTTCTATTCCCTCTGTGGTTTTTTGGTGTTTTTTTTTTTTTTTGGATGTACACCAAAGCATTCAGGAATATACAATCATTCAAACTCCCAAAGGGCATACCCTACAAGCCTGCCCCCTGGCTGCCAGCACACAGTCCCTCTGCTTCCATGAGTCTAGAGTCTAGAGTCTCTCCACGTCATCATCTCTGCCTCCATCTCTGGCATCACTGTTTCTCTGAATAGAGTCCCACACTCCGCTCCTGCTCTTCTTCCTTGGTGGTTCCAGGGTCTTCTGCTCCTGGACTGCAAGATCAACCACTCCTCTCTTTTTGCTACAAAACTTCTACCTTTACAGTTGCAACAATCACAATCAGTCATAATAACAATTACTCACAATTAAACCACAACAGCCTTATCCCCATCTCCTTTCACCAGCCCCTTCTAGACAGGATGAAAACCACTCAGTGGAGATTCTACCTTCCCCCACATCCTCTGAAACTAAATGCCCTCTTGAAAAATTGTAAGTCAGTCACTTTGTGCCTTTATAGCCCTCCCCCACCCCAATTTTAGGTAGCCAATGTCTAAATTGCCCCTTCATATCAACCCTGTGTACAAAGGGGATGGGAATGATCCTTGCTGTGATAATTCCTTCCCTCTTGGTTGGCATTTTAAGTTACTACATCCATAAGTATAGGTCAAGTTCACCAAATTGTAGCAAATTATACTTGCTTTCTTTGTCAAATAAATAAATAAATGAAATGTTTTTCTTCCTTTAGTCAAGTTCTGATCTTCCAGCCATTGAAGCTAGGTCAAATGGGTACTATCTGCAAATATGGGCATTCTTAGTCACAGGATTCTTAAGAGGGAAACATGAGTCAGGAGAGCCAGTGTCAGAGTGAAATGATATAAAAATAAACATGCTACTGGCCACTGCAGGCGCATAGTGGTTATGATTGGGATGCTAACCTCAGTCAGCAGTTCGAAATTACCATCTGTTCTGTGAGAGAAAGAAGAGGCTTTCTGATCCTGTAAAGATTTACAGCCTCATATAGTGTTGCTATAAATTGGAATCCACTCCACAGCACATATTCACCAAGTGTGGCAACAATTGTGAGGCTGGCCCAGGATCGGGCAGTGTTTCATTCTGTTGTACATAGGGGTTGCTATGAGTCAGTACTGACTCGATGGCACCTAACAACAACAACTACTACTGGCCACTGCTGGCCTTGATGATAGATAGACATGGGACATGAGCTAAGGAATAAATGTGGAAAGCCTTCTTTAGAAGCTGGAAAAGGGAGGAAATGGATTATCCTCTAGAAATTCCAGAAAGCAACACAGTCATGCTGACACCTTGATTTTAGTCCAGTGAACTTCAACTTCAACTTCTGATTTCCAGAATTGGTGTTGTTAAGTGCTGTCAAAGAGATCCTGTACAGGGTTTCGGAGGAGAAGCTGGTAGGTTTGAACTGCCAGTTTTATGGTTAGCAGTCCAGTTCTTATCCTACTGCACTGCATTAGGATTCTGGAGACAATAAATCTACGCTGTTGTAAGTCACGGAATTTGATAATTTGTTAGAACACCAATAGGGAATGAACAGAACAGGATTCAGTTTCCTGAAGGGTATTGGGGCTTGCCTTATGGGGCTCATTTTATCAGAACAAACACTCAAGAAGATCCAGAGAGAGGAAGAGAGAGAAAAAGAGCTGGAAAGATGGAAGTCACAGTCTTTTATGACCTAATCAAAGAAGTCACATCCCATTAATTTTTTACCGTATTGTGTTTGAGGAAAGTCACTAGATGTAACTCACACTGGAAGAGAAGGAATCACACAGGTGGTGGATTGCAGGAGTCGAAGATCACTGAGAATCATGTCTGAAGTTGCCTATCACGAGGAAAATACAGTGTTTTCTCCATCCTTAAATTAGTGAAGAATTCGGATATGTCACTGTTCTTTCTTTTTTTTTTAAAGTTTTCTTTCTTATCTGCTGACGTGTATTCTAACATACTTTAAAAATATGTATGCATTTTTTCTTTAATTGTTAAGTGCCATCTCATAGTGACCAACTCATACTGACCCTGTATAGAGTTTCCAGAAAGTGGCTAGTGAGTTTGAACCACTGACCTTGTGGTTCAAACCAACCTCGTGTGTTCCAGTGCTTTATTCTACAGTGCCACACCACACTAAGATATGGATACACAGATATATAGAAATATGAAGAGAAAGCAAACAAAATATTAAACGTGGTTATCTCTGATAGAGGATTTCAAGATATGCTTATTTTCTTTTAACTTTTTGTTATTCTTTGTTGATTCATCTTATGGGGGTTAGGAGTAAGGAGTTGGCCTAGGACTTTATTTAGTGTTATGGTTAAGGGTAAGGTTAGTGTTATGGTTAAGGGGCTGAACTAGGGCTAGGAATAAGGTTTGGTCTAGATTTAGAGTTACATTCAGGTTTAATTTTTTTTTGAAGTTTTATAGTGAATTATGTGATAGTTTACATGAGAGAATATTAGCTTTACTTTCATCCTATCGTAAATTGTTTCATTGCAATGATTACAATACCCTCCATGCATCATCAAACAACCAAAGGTTACACCCCACAAGCATGCCCCTGGGTCGTCAGTACACAGCCCCTCTCCCTCTCTGGGTCTCTGCCTCCATCTCTGGCGTCACTGCTTCTCTAGGTAGGGTCTCACACACAGCTCTTCTCCCTTGATGGTCCCAGGGACCTCCTCTCCTGGACTGGCTCTCATCTCAGAAATAACAAGTGATGAATAAAAAAGAAAACTTAC
>NW_006409994.1:10274-14817 GCF_000296735.1 Chrysochloris asiatica | reverse complement strand
TTTTTTTTTTTTTTTTAAGTACAGGCAGGGAAAGAAGCAATCATTTTTAATTAAAACCTTTCTGCACTTTCTGATTACTGTTCAACTTATTATTTAGCAAACAGCAAAATGTTTATAGTGTTCATCTTAAATCTTATTGCTCTACCATTGTGGTATGCCTTCCATTAAAATAAAGAGTTAGAGCGCTCAAGCTGGTGATTCATTTGGTATGGCTTTCATTGGAGACTGGGGAGAGGGGGGGAGAGTGGGTGGCAAGGAAAAGAGGACATCCAAAAAGTAACTTACACATGCAATGGTTTTCTTTTAAAAAGAGAGAGAGGGAATGTTATCTTCAACAAATAGAAACAAACATTCAAAGCCCATCTTTCAAGCCATAGCCAAACCACGTTCCATCTTAAGGAGGTTCTCCTCTTTCTTTGTTAATAAAATCTCTCCCCAAACCATCATCACTTTCAATCATCCCCAGACTGTGCTTCATCTTCAGACCCTTCATCCCTAGATTTTTCTGGTGGAGGGCTGGCAGATGTTTTCTTTTCTGGAGGGCTTTCTGCTTCCTCATCGTCTTCTTTGGGGGAAGGAGTCTTTTCCTTTGATGCCTTTGAAGCTGCGGGATGACTCACTTTCCCTTTGCCTTTCACTGGACTTGGCGTCACCGTTGCCTTTAGCCTGGGTTTGGTCATTTTCTTCTCTTTTCGCTCAGGTTTGGATTTCTTAACCATCTTTCCGTTTTTCTTTTTTGAAGTGCCATAGTCACTGTCGTCATCGTCTTCCATTAGGAAGTCTTCATCACTGCCAGAATCTTTTTCTTGGAATGGTGCCTCATCCTCCTCTTCTTGTTCTTCCTCACTGCCCACATCTTCCATAAGCATTTCTCTCTGCTTAGAAGCTACTTTAGAAGCTGCCTGTTGTTGCTGGCGTATGTTTTTATGATATTCTTTTTCATCTTCACTATCATCTGCTGAGTGAGTGTCATCCTTCTTGGTCTTCACATCTTTTTCTTCCGAGTCCTCACTGTCTTCCTGTGAATTCTTTCCAGACCGCCTCTTATTTTTAGCTTCTTGAGCAGATGATCGCATTTTCTTAGCTGGAGGACCCGAATCTCTTCCATAATCTTCATCAGCATCATCAGATTCCTGAAACTGTGAATAATCAATGACCTTCCTAGTTCTGACAGGCAAAGATATGTTCGCTGTCAAAACAGGAGCCAGTCGAGAAGCCAAAGACTAGGAGCCCCCCAACCCCGCACGCTTGGCGCCCCCCACCCCCAACTTCGGCCACTGTGGCCACTGCAGCTGAACCTCGAGCTGCTGGTTTCTCCAACTCTGCCGCTCCTTGTTTCAAGGCCCCTTGATCAGACGAGCCCCGCTCCCCTGTCTCTCCAAAATGGATCAAAGTTTACTTTTATATATATATTTTTTCTGTTCGGTTTCTTCCAGTTGACTTTCAGTCCACTTCTCTGTCCTATACTCTGAAGCTCAGGCAGGGTTCCAGGATCCCTTGATCCCCCATGCCCTTGTTGCTGAGGGTGTGCTTATTACTACTGCTTATTCGGCCATCTCATCCCCAAAGTCCTTTGTTATTCTTTTAAATGGTTATAATGCACATCTTATTTATATAATCAAAATTAATCTAAGAAAGATATTTGAAAAATGAAAAGGTAAGACTTTCCTTATATGTGAATATCTCACACTATTTTTGATATGGGCATTGTGTTCTTATTTTGTTTTGAATACAAATCATAGTATGTATTCAGTTAACCATACATATCCACACTTTTTCATTGCATAATAAATTAATCACTACTTAGGAGAGAGAAACAGACACAGGACTTTAAATTAAATTAACTGAGGTTCGAAAAACCACACACAAAACATCCTTACATGTCTAACACCTTTAGCTATTTTTTTATGGAGTTTATCATGCCCCAGATAGCCCCATATTTAGACATGTAAAAGCAAGTCCAAACTGAGAAAAGCCACTTCTCTCCTGATTTGTTATGAGTAGGGAGACTGGTCATTAGGAACACTGAAAGTGAAGGACATGTACTGAGGGCTTTCTCGAAGAGTGACAGCTTGGAAGCGATTCAAATTAGACATCCTTTTGTTACTATAAGAAAATCAAGTTGAACATAATGATTTGAATTGCTCATCACAATGATGAGTTACATGACCAGGTAAAGCACTAAGAAGAATTCTTATATAATCGCATTACATCCCTGGGAAAATCAGGTGCTTTACAGAGTTGCTTTTCTTAAGATCTTAAGGGTAAAAACCCACAAACATTGTTATTTGGTAACAAACCAACTATGACCCTCTATTATATTCCTCACTTTTAAAAAATCAGATAGCACTAGGAGTGAGTAACTCTTATTCTTCCGCTTCAAGTTTGCTTTTTGTTTGTTTTTTGAAGTGTTGTGCCATGTTTCTATTTGTTTTGTTAGCATGTTTTGTTGGTATCTTTTTCTCTTCTGTATACATCTTACCTGATTTTTAAAATTTTTTTATTGTGGATAGAGTGAAAGTTTACAGGGCAGATCATCAGTTTTACATTCAATAAATCATACACCTTGTTTCATTACAATGATTATAATCCCCTCCATGTACCGTCAGTTAACGGTATTTCTCTCTATTCACTTTAGCTTTTTTATAAAACAACAAAACAAAACAAAACCCCACTCAGGCATATATAATAATTTACACCTCCAAAGGGCACATTCTGCAAGTCTGCCTACTAGGCACCAGCTCCTACTCCCTTTCTTCCCATGAAGCTAGAATTCTCAGCTGCTCCCCCTCTCCACGATCCCATCTCTGCCCTCGTCTCTGGCATTGCTGCTTCTCTGGATAAGGTCCCACAATTTGCTTGTGCTCTCCTTCCTTGATGGTCCTGGGATCCTTGTTTCTGGACTGTAAGATTAACCACTCCCCTGTTTTTGTTACAAAACTTCTACCTTTACAGTTGTGACAGTTGCAATTAGTCATGATAACAATTATTCCCTACTGAATGATGCAAATCTTGTCCCCATCTCTTTCACCAGACCCATCTAGACAAGATGAAAACTATTCAGTTGGGACACACCTCCCTCCCCCATAGTCTTAAACTAAACTCCCTCTTGAGAAAACTTGTAAGCCAGTAACTTTGTGTCTTTATAACGCCCTCATTTTAGGTAGCCATTGTCTAAGTTGCCCGTCCCTATCTACCCTGTGTACAGAGGGGATAGCATTGATACTTGATGTGAAAACTCCTTCCCTCTCTGTTGGTATTCAGACTTACTAACCTCCATGAGTATAGGTCAGGTTCATCAAATTGTAGCAATTTACCCATATTACTAAATTGGTATCCACCACTCGTCTGTCAGTTTGTCATACTGTGCTAACTTGTGAGTTGCTGTGATTCTGAATGCTATGCTACCAGTATTCTAAATACCAGCAGGGTCACCCATGGTGGACAGATTTCAGATGAGCTTCCAGACAAAGACAGATTAGGAAGAAGGAGTGACGAACTACTTCCAAAGATTTAGTCCCTGAAAACATTATGAATAGCCAGAAAAACACTGTCAGATATAGTTCTGGAAAATAAGCCCCTCAGGTTGGAAGGCACTCAAAATGCGACTGGGGAAGACCTGCCTCCTCAAAGTAGAGTTGACCGTGATGACGTGAATGGAGTAAAGCCCATGGGAGAAAAGTCTGCTTGACCTTCATTTGATGATGGGGCACAACTCAAAGTAATAGATGTTTACAGCTGTAAACATCTATTGAAAATCGGAACATGGAATGTACGAAGTATAAATCTGGGAAACTTGGAAGTTGTCAACAATGAAATGGAATGCATAAACATCAATATCTTAGGTATTAGTGACATGAAGTGGACTGGTATTGGCCATTTTGAATCTGATGACCACATGGTTTACTATGCTGAAAAAACAAATTGAAGAGGAATGGTGTTACATTCATTGTCAAAAAGAACTTATCCAAATCAATAAAGAGGTACAACACTATCTGTAATAGGATAATATCCATGTGCCTATAGGGAAGCCCAGTTAATACCACTATCATTCAAATTTATGCACCAACCACTAAAGTCAGTGAGGATAAAAGAGAAGAATTCTACCAACTTCTTCAATCTGAAATTGATCAAACGCTCAATCAAGATGTCTAGATCATTACTGGTGATTGGAATGCAAAGGTTGGGTGCAAAGAGGAAGGGATCAGTAGTTGGAAAATATGGCCTTGATGATAGAAATGATGCTGGAGAATGCATGATAGAATTTTGCAAAATCAATGATTTGTTCATTTCAAATACCTTCTTTAGATAGCATAAGAGACGACTATACACATGGGCCCCACCAGATGGAATACATAGAAATCAAATTGTCTATATCGGCAGATAGAGAAGATGGAAAAGCTCCATATCATCAGTAAAAACAAGGCCAGGGTCAAACTGTGGAACAGACCATCAACTACTCATATGCTAATTCAAACTGAAGCTGAAGAAAATGAAAACAAGTCCACGAGAACCAAAATATGACCTTGAATATATCCCACCG
>NW_006409994.1:3644-5613 GCF_000296735.1 Chrysochloris asiatica | reverse complement strand
TGTAATATATTGCAGTAACTTATGTTTATTTATTGTTATCATTTTCTGTTATTGTTTGATATTTATAGCTGTGACTTTAAATTTCACTAAAAACATCACTCCTGGAAAACATACACTTCAGTATAAATATGTATACACATGTAGATAAAATTTATATTATGATTGCTTAGTATTTTAATTATCTACGCTTCAGAATAAGGAGCTTTGGTAGTGTAGTGGTTACAAGTTGGGCTGCTATTCTCAAGGTAAGCAGTTTGAAACTCCCAGGGTTCTGCGGGAGAAAAATGAGGCTTTATGCTCCTGTTAAGATTTACAGCCTTAGAAACCCTGTACAGGGTCACTATGAGTCGGAATCGACTTCATGGCACATAACCACCACCACCACCATGGTTCATAATGGTTAGATATTATGCTGTGCTGTAGTATACCAAACTATGTTCTGGTATATATAGTATATATTTATTGAGGAATCCATTTCTGCCTAGTGACTACATAGTCAGGTCCCCCCAAATGATGATAAACATAGTTAAGAATGTAACAATGATTAATACCATTAATGATATAATTAGTAGAACCATTTTATTTGTTTTCTTTTAAAAAATTACTCTGTTTTGACAAGTTGCCTACCAAAACAGAAAACAGACAAGACAGAGTCTGTTTGGAGTATTTGTAAACAAATGATAAAAATTCAGCAAGGCCATGGTAATCCAACTTTTTGGTGATGTAAATATTGTTTTAATGATTGAATCATCTAAAGACTATTATCTTATTAGAAATGATCCTAAGGGTATTTTTCTTAACAAACAAACAAACCAAAACAGTCTGCCAAAATAGATACTGTTTGAATTAATTAGACTGTTTGTCAACTACCAAACGAATAGAACATCTGGATGTCTGCAACCAACTCAAATATGCTCCCAGCAAATAATGGAGAGTCAGGTTCTATTCATCTAACACCATAAAGAAAACTGAAAATACAAATAAATAAAAAAATTCAACCAAACCGTTGTGTTTTTTTCCCTACATGTATGAAACAACTGCACAGGTATTTTGAAAATATTCAGAATGAATTTTGAACCTTTGAATATTAGACATTAGAGAGATATGATATTAGTTTATCATGCAGTTTGTTATATCTGTCCCTTTAAACTATGCATTCATGCTTTGTTGTTGTTAGATGCTGTCAAGTCAGTTCTGACTGATAGAGACCTTATGCACAACACAATGAAACCTTCTGGGACCTGTGCCATTCTCACAATTGTTACGTTTGAGCCTATTGTTGCTGCCACTATGTCAATCCATCTCATTGGGAGTCTTCCTCTTTTTCACTGACCCTCTACTTTTCCAAGTATGATCTCCTTCTGTAGTAACTGGTCCCTCCAGACCATATGTTCAAAGAACAAGAAACAAAGTGTTGCCATCCTTGCTTCCAAGGTGTCTTCTGGCTATATTTCTTCCAAGACAGATGTGTTTGTTCTTTCTTTGTTACATTTTTAGCATGTAATTTTTGGATCCAAATTGAGATGTTAATGTTCCCAACATATTTTGGGAATTTACAGAAGTAATTTATTATTGTTCCCAAGGCTTTTCTCTTTCAGATTAAACATTTCTAGTTCCTTTACCTATTCTTCATATGTGATGGGCCCAAATCCTTGTATCAGTAGGACTTCTTTAATAAAAATAAATTCTTACATTACAACCCATAAAAATGAACATTCTCAGGTGTGGGCTAAGCAAGATTATCAACTTCCTTATTTAAAATACTATGCTTACCTTAATATAATCTAAATTGAAATTCACTTTTGAGGGCTGACTCATTGTGTATTCATTTAAGAATAATTACTAAAGCAGTTTTTTTTTTTTTTCTTCTCTTGTTTTTCCTTTTTTCGTTTTGAAGATGTATTGCTGTTAAGCCATCTCTTTCCTATGCTGTACTTATATAGTTGGCTTTTTAAATCCAAATTCAGTA
>NW_006409994.1:609-1304 GCF_000296735.1 Chrysochloris asiatica | reverse complement strand
TTATGCTACCTTAAAGAATAACAAGAAAACTGCAAGCCACCATATAACATGGATGAAACATGAGGATATTATGCTGAGTGAAATTACTCTCAAAAGGACAAATACTGCATAAGATCATTATTGTAAAAGCTTAAGAAAAGATATCCATACTAAAAGGGGGGGAAATTCTTTGTTGGTTACCAATAGGAGTGAGGTGAGGGGGGTTGAGGGGATGGGAGGGGACGATAGAGCACAGGGTAGTGGGTACATACATCATAGTTTGGGTGTTGGGGAGGGCAATACACAAGAAGGGGGAGGGGTGGAAGAACAAGGAAGATAGGGGAACCCTGAGGCAGGTTTGCATGGGCTAAATGGGACAGAGGTAAATAGTGATGTATACTCAACCTTGGAACAACCTTGGGCTCTGTGATACAGAGATTGAGCTATAGTCTGAAGAGGAGAAATAATGTTAAGATGCTTGACTGACTTATGAATATTGGTTTACCTTGCCTACTATTGTAAAATAGACATGTGAGTGGGATAGACAGGAATATTGGGAAATATGATTACAGAAAGCTTGTAAGCCCATCTTCAGCCTGTAACTGATTGGAATACCTAAAAGGGATTCTAGAACTTGCCCAGTGAAATAGGCTTCTTTCAGAGCCTTTGAAGTATGTAGGGTCTTAGGTTGAATTCTGAGCCCCATCCAGAACCTT
>NW_006409994.1:0-509 GCF_000296735.1 Chrysochloris asiatica | reverse complement strand
CCCCCCTCCAAGACTGAAATCCCCCTCCAAGATTGAAACTCAAAGGTAACACAAGAGCAGGCATGTAAGCTTGCTGGCAACCATGTTGGTCTATTGGTGAGTAGAAGAGGGGGAAAGGCAGCAATGAAGAAATGGGCTGAGTTCAACCATGCTCCATAGACTCCAGTTGACCTGAAGATGAGAGAAAGAGGATGAGCTGGTTGGTCCAAAGTGTGGTGAGACATGGGGACACCTGAGCCCATGGACAAGGACATAGCCACAGAGGGCTACTGCTGAGAGTCAAGTATCCAAATGATATGAAGTGAGGGGAGATGCGCAAGAATGACCAAACTTGAAGTTAGTACCCGTTTGACTTAGCCTTGATGGCTTGATAATTAGAACTCAACTAGAAGAAGATAAAACCAAACAATTTTTTCATAATGGAAACAGGTGTGAATTGCTACAATTTGATGAACTTGACCTATACTTATGGATGTGTTGTTGTTGTTGTTGTCAGGTGCCATCGAGTC
>NW_006409993.1:17459-18947 GCF_000296735.1 Chrysochloris asiatica | reverse complement strand
ATCCTGCCTTCTAATGAGCACTCTGACTGTACTTCTTCCAATGTTGGGTTGGAATGGGCACAAATATAGACCCCTTCCAATTGGTTAGTCAGGTAGTTTCTTCCAAATGTCTTAGCATAGATGAGTAGGTGGCTCCTGTTCCACATCAATTTGTTGAAAGATTTCAATTCTTGGAGGCTTTTTTTTCCACTAATGCCTTCAGTGCAGCTTGGACTTCTTCCTTCAGGACTATCAGCTCTTGATCATATGTTACTTCTTGAAAAGATGGAACATGGACCATCTCCTTTGCTTATAGTGACTCTGTGTATACTTTAATTTTATTTTGCTGCATTCTGTATCATTCAATATTTTCCCCACAGAATCGTTAAATATTACAAGTCAAGGTTTGAATTTTTTTCTTCAATTCCATAATCTTGAGAAATGTTGAGCATTTTCTCTCCTTTAATTTTCTAACTCCAGGTCTTTACACATTTTATTATAATATTTCACATTGTCTTCTCAAGCTGCCCTTTGACATTTCCTGTTCAGCTCATTTGTTTTCTTAACATCTTCATTCACTTTAGCATTATGATAAAGTAGAAAGCAAATTTCAGAGTTTCTTCTGACATCCATTTAGTCTATTTTGTTGTTTTTTTTTCTTCCTTTCTTTTCTTTTTAATAGTCTTATGTTTTCTTCCTGTATGATATTCTTGATGCCATTCCTCAGCTCTTTTGGTCTTCAGTCATTAATGTCTAATGCATCAATTCTATTCTTGAGAGGTCTCTAAATTGAGTTAGAATATGTTCAAGGTCATAATTTGACTTTTGTGTACTTGTCATTTTCTTTAGCTTCAGTCTTAACTTGCATATGTGCAAATTCATGATATGTTCCACAGGCTGTCCCGGACTTGTTTTGACTGACGATATTGAATTTTTTCATCCTGTCTTACACAGATGAAGTCAATTTGATTCCTATGTATTCCATATGCTGAAGTCCATGTGTCTAATTGACTTTTATATTGCTTAAAAAGGTTTTGCAATGAATAAGTCATTGCTCTTGCAAAATTCTATCAAGAGCTCTCCAACATCATTCCTATCACCAAAGACATATTTTCGAATTACTGTTCCTTCCTCTTTATTCCCAACCTTCTCATTCCAATCACCAGTGATTATCAGTACATTTTGATTACATGTTTGATTGATTTCATACTAAAAAGTTGGTTGTTGTTGTTAAGTGCCATTGAGTCGGTTCTGACTCATAGTGACCCTATACAGGGTTTACGAGGAGAATTTTGGTGGATTTGTACCGCTGATCTTGCCATTAAAACTAACCTAGCAGTCCAGTGCATTTTATTGCAGCACCAAAACAGGACTCCATTCTTCAATTTCTTCATCACTGACTTTAGTATCAAATGTGTAATTTGAGTAATATCGGGATTAACTAGTCTTCCTGCCATTGAGTCAGTCCTGCCTCAGTTACCTTGTAAGTTATTTCCAAGGAGTCTGACC
>NW_006409993.1:13243-17358 GCF_000296735.1 Chrysochloris asiatica | reverse complement strand
CAAATGCATCAATTCTTCTACAGTCTTCTTTATTCACTGCCCAACTTTCATATGCATATGAGGTTATTGAAAATACCATTGCTTGGGTCAGGCTCATCTTGCTCCTCAAAATGACATCCTTATCTTCAAAACTTTAGAGGGGTCTTGCATAGCAGATTATCCATTTATCATGACGTTATTTACCAGTCCAATGGTGAGGGATTTTGTTTTCTTTATGTTGCGGTGAAACCCATATTGAAGGCTGTAGTCTTTGATATTCATCAGTATTTTAAGACCCCTTCACTTTCAGCAAGCAAGTTTGTATCATCTGAAAAGCACAGATTGTTAATGAGTCTTCCTTCAATACTGATGTCACGTTTTTTTGTCATATAATCCAGTTTCTAGAATTATTTGCTAAGCATAAAGATGAAATAAGTATGATGAAATAAAGCAACCCTGGTGAATAACTTTCCTATTTTTAAACCATTCAGTATCCCCTTGTTCTGTTAGAACAACTATCTCTTCTTCTATGTACAGGTTCCTAATTAGCACAATGAAAAGTTCCAGAATACTCATTTTATGAAATTCTGTCCATACCTTGTTGTAACCCTCACAATCGAGAGCCTTTGCATAGTCAATAAAGCACAGGTAAATAACTTTCTGGTATCCTCTGCTTTCAGGCAAGATCAATCTGATGTCATCAATAATACCCCTCATTCCACATCCTCATCTGAATACGGCTGACACCTCTAGAAGTTCTCTGTCAATGTAAAGTTGCAACCATTTTTTAGTTATCTCTAGGAAAATTATGCTTATATGGTATATTAATGATATTATCTGATAATTTCTGCATTGTGTTGGATCATTTCTTTTTGGAATGGGCACAGCTATGTATTTCTTCCAATCAGTTGGCCAGGCAGTTGTCTTCCAATTTTCTTGTTATAAGTGAGTGCCACTTACTTATCAGTTTGTTGAAAGATTTCAAGTTGTAGTGCATCAGTTTCTGGTCTTGTTCTTTTCCAATGCCTTCAGTGCACCATGGGCTTCTTCCTTTAGGATCATTGGCTCTTGATCATTATCTACCTATAGAAATAGTTGAACTTTAGCCATTTCTTTTTGGTACAGTGATTCTGAGAACACCTTCCATTTTGATGCTTTATGCTTCATTCAGTATTTTGTCTATGTTGTTGTTAGTTGCCATCAAGTTGGTACCGACTCATAGCGACCCTATGCACAACAGAAAGAAACACTGCTCAGACCTTGGACAAACTCACAATTGTTGCCACACTTGAACCCATTGATACTGTCACTTTGCCAATCCATCTCGCACCATCCTGCCTCCAAGGAGCACTCTGGCTGCACTGCTTCCAATACAGATCTGCTGGGGGGGGGTTGCAGCCCATGGATGACACTTTCAAAATTCTCCTCCAACACCATACTCTAAGGCATCAATTCTTCTATGGTCTTCCTTATTCATTGGTTAGCTTTTGCATGCAGGTGAGATTATTGAAAATATCATGGCTTGGGTCAGGCACACTTTAGTCCTCAAGCTGACATCTTTGCGCTTTAACACTTTAAAAAAAAAAAAAAGTTCTTGTGCAGCAGATTTGTCTAATGCAATAATATGTCATTTGATTTCTTGACTGCTGCTTCCATAAGTGTTGTTGGTTGATCCAAGAAGAATGAAGTCCTTGACAATTTCAATATTTTCTCCAATGATAAGAATGTTGGTTATTGGTCCAGTAGTGAGGATTTTTGCTTTCTTTACATAGAGATGCAATCCATAACGAAGGCTGTGCTCTGTGATCTTCATCAGGAAGTATTTTAAGTCCTCTTGACTTTCAGCAAACAAGGTTGTATCATCTGAATATTTCAGGTTGTTAAGGAGTCTTCTCCTAATCCTGATGCCATGTTTTCCTTCATAGAACCCGGCTTCTCTGATTATTTGCTCAGCATACACGTTGAATAAGTATGGTGAAGAATACAACTCTGTCATACACCTTTCTTGATTTTAAACCATTCAGAGTTCCCATGTTCTGTTTGAACAACTGCCTCTTGGTCCATATACAGATTCCTCATGAGCACAATTAAGTGTTCCGGAGTACATTGTTCTCTGTCAATGTATGCTTGCAGCCATTTCTATATTATATTTAGTACAACTTTACTCACATGGTATATCAGAGATATTGTCTGATGATTTCCTCATTCCTTTCAGCCACCTCTCTTTGGGATGGCACTGATATGGATCTCTTACAATCAGTTGGCCAGATATATGTCTTCCATATTTCTTGACATAGATGAGTGAGTGAGCCCCTCTAGTACTGCCTTGCTTTCTTGAAAAATTTCAATTTTTATTCTATCAATTATTAGTGCATTTTCCTTTGCCAATTCCTTCAGTGCACCTTGGACATCTTCCTTCAGTATCATGGGCTCTTTATCATATGCTACTTCTTGAAACGGTTGAACATTAACCATTTCCTTTAGGTACAGTGACTCTGTGTATTCCTTCCATCTTCTTTTGATGCATTCTTCATCGTTCAATAATTTTCCCAGAGAATCCTTCAATAATGAAAGTCAAGGCTTAAAGTTTTCTTCAGTTCCCCCAGCTTGAGAAATGCTGAGCATGTTATTTGCTTTTGTTTTTCTAACTCCAGATCTTTGCAAATTTTGTTGTAATACTTCACTTTGTCTTCTCGAGCTGACCTTTGAAATTTTCTATTCAGCGCTTATATCTCTTCATTTCTTCCATTTGCTTTAGCATCTCTTTGCTGGAGAGCAAGTTTCAGTCTCTTCTGACATCCATTTTGATCTTTTCCTTCTTTCTTGTCTTAATGACTTTTTACTTTCTTCCTGTATGATGTTCGTGATGTCATCCCACAATTATTCTGGTCTTTAGTCTTTAGTGTTTAATGTGTCAAGACTGTTCTTCAGATGATCTCTAAATTCAGGTGGGATATATTCAAGGTCATATTTTGCCTTCGTGGATTTGTTTTCATTTTCTTCCACTTCAGTCTGAATTTGCATATGAGCAATTGATTGTCTGATAAAAGAGAAAAGGCTGTATAGCAATTAATAACCAGAACATAGAATCTACGAAGTATAAAGCTAAGAAAATTTGAAGATGTCAAAAATGAAACGAAATACAATCTGCCCCTGCCTTGTTTTGACTGATGATATGAATTATTTCCACCATCTTTTCCCACAGATGTAGTCTATTAGTTTTCTGGTTTGTTTGTTGTTGTTGTTTTCCCAATCTGGTAAGGTCCATGTGTAAGTCATCTTTTATGTTGTATAAGATAGTTATTTACAATGAAGAAGTCATTGGTCTTGAAAAATACTATCATGCCATCTCTAGCATCGTTTTTATCACCAAGGCCATATTTTCCAACTTTATTGTCAACCTTTGTATTATTTCCAGTAATTGCCAATACATCTAGATTGCATGTTTTATCAATTTCAGAGTGAAGAAGTTGGTAGAATTCTTCAATTTCATCATTACTGGCTTCAGTGGTTGGTGTGCAAATTTGAGTAAGAATGGCATTAACTGGTCTTCCTTGTAGGTATATGACTATTACCCTATCACAGACAGTGTACTTCAATACAGATCTTGATATGTTCTTTTTCATGATGAATGACTCCATTCCTCCTCAATTTGTTATTCCTGATATAGTAAATCATGTGATTCTCAGATTCAAAATGGCCAATGCCAGTCCATTTCAGCTCACTAATACCTAGGATATCAATGTTTATGCATTCCATTTCATTTTTGATGACTTCAAATTTTCCTAGCTTCATATGTCTTAGATTCTATGTTATTTACAGCCTTTTCTCCTCTTTTTGACTTGTGCCCCATAAGCTCCCTAAGGCTTTTCTTCAGTCACGTCATCACTGTTCTACTTTGAGGAGGCAGCTCTTCCCCAGTTATATTTTGAGTGCCTTCCAATACGCAGGACTCATCTTCTGGCACTACATCTGTCAATATTCTGCTTCTTTTCATCATGTTTCGTATTTGATGCAGGCAATGTTACACTGTTATTCATATTCAATAACTAAATATCCAGAAGTGGTTCACATATCCTTCTTTCTAGTCTGTCTTCACTGTGAAATCTTCATGTGAAATCTTTGCTCTGTGGGGT
>NW_006409993.1:9886-10682 GCF_000296735.1 Chrysochloris asiatica | reverse complement strand
CTGGCTTCAATGTTTGGTGGATAAATTTGAGTAATAATTGTATTAACTGGTCTTTCCAATAGATGAATAGATATTATCTTATCACATACAATATTGTACTTCAAGATTGATCTTGAAATATTCTTTTTGATTATGGATGATTTATTGTTCCTTGTGATTACTTATTCCTGGCATAGTAAACCATGTTATCTATTTGAAAATAACAAATGCCAGTCCATTTCAGATCATTGATGCTAGAATATTAATTTTTGTGCATTTCATTTCATTTTTGATGGCTTCTAATTTTCCTAGATTCATATTTCAGTCATCCCACATTATGATTATATATAGAATTTGAAACTATTCCTTCAGCAAATGAAGGTCCCAAACTTTGCTCCAGCTACATCAATTAAGTTAACAATACTTTGAGGAGACAACTCTTCCCCAGTCATGTTTTGAGTGTATTCCAACCTGATGGTCTCTACTTCCACACTATATCAAACAGTGTTCTTCTGCTATTCATAAGATTTCTGGAGTCTAATCACTCAAAACTAGACCACCTATCGATTCTCTCTAGTTTTTCTCAGTTACAAAGCTCTGCTGAAACCTGATGTCTGTGTAACCCTTCTGACATTTGAAATACATATCTTCCAGCATCATAGGAACATGCAAGTCAGCACCATATGACAAATTGGTATGGAGAGAGTCAAGATCAAAAGATTGAATTATTATCATATTAAATCCTATAGTTTTTCATTATATATTTAATGTTGAACCTTTTTATCTTTTTGATGTTTTGTTTTTCTCTTGTTTTTCT
>NW_006409993.1:1812-7443 GCF_000296735.1 Chrysochloris asiatica | reverse complement strand
TTGACTCGTAAATCAAAGGGTGTAGAACCATTTGAGGAAGGATTGCTGTTAGGTTGTTCGGTGTCATCGAGTTGCTTTGAACTCATAGAGACCTTATGAACTGCCTGGTTTGTAACATCCTCACAATTGTTATTATGCTTGTGCTCATTGTTACTGCTACTGTGTGAATCCATCTCTTTGGGGATCTTTCTCTGTTCCACTGACCATCCACTTTACCAAGCATGACTTCCTTCCCTAGGGTCTGGTTCCTGCTAAGAGCATGTCCAAAGTATAAGAGACGAAGTCTAGCAATTGTTGCTTCTAAGGAGAATTCTGACCATACTTCTTCCAAGCAGATTTGCTTTTAATTCTGGCACACTATGGTACTTTCGGTATTTTGTTGTTGTTGTCATTAAGTGCTATTGAGTTGGTAATGACTCATAGTGACTTTATGCACAATAAAACAGAACAATGCCTGGTCCTGTGCCATCCTCATAATCATTGCTGTGCTTGAGCCCATTCCTCCTGTCACTGTGCCAATTCATCTCCTTGAGAGAATCCCTGTCTTTTGCTGACCCTACAATTTACTAACATGTCCATCTACAGAAATTGGTCCCTCCTTATAATACTTGTAAAATCTGAAAGATGAAGTTTTACCATCCTAGATTCTAAGGAATATTCTTACCCAAAACCATTATTTAAACACAGTGATTCCACTATGACTTTCCACATTCATTAAACTTTCAAATGCATATGTTATTGTTATTGTTAAGTGCCTTCGAGTCGGTTCCGACCCATAGCGACCCTGTACAGGGTTTCCGAGGGTGTAAATCTTTACAGGAGTAGAAAGCCTCATCTTTCTCCCGCGGAGCAGCTGGTAGTTTCGAACTGCTGACCTTATGGTTCGCAGCCCGATTCGTAACCACTACGCTACCAGAGCTCCACTGAAAATACCATGGGTTGTGTGAGATACACCTTAGTCCTCAAAGTGACATCTTAACTATTTTAAACATTTAAGAGATCTTTTGCAACAGATTTGCTTAATGAGTCTCTGGGCAAATTATTGAATGGTGTAGGAAGCATAAAAAGAAGATGAAAGAAATACATAAATCACTTTACCAAAAGGAAAAGGTCAATGTTCAACCATTTAAAGAGGTAACATTTCATCAATAGCCAATGATCGTGAAGGAAGGAGTCCAAGGTGCATTGAAGGAATTAGCAAAGAGCAAGGCACCCGGAAGTGATGGGATAACAATAGAAATCTTTCTAGAAAATGAGGCGGCACATGAGGCACTCATTCATCTATGCCATGAAATATGAAAGACAAGTATCTGGTCAACTGATTCAAAGTGACCCAAGAGAAGACGGAAATAATCAGAGAATATCTTTGATATCCTATGTGAGCAAAGTTTTACTAAAGGTAATAGAGAAACAGCTGCAAGCATACATTGACAGAGAACTTCCAGAGGTTTAAGCTGGATTCAGAAGAGGACATAGAATGAAAGATATCATTGTTGATGTCCGATGGATCTTGGCTGAAAGCAGAGAATACCAGAAATATGTTTACCTGTGCTTTATTGACTCTGCAAACTCTTCCAATTTTGTGGATCATGACAAGCGATGGACAACATTGGAAAGTATGAGTATTGTAGAACACCTAATTGTGCTCATAAGAAATCTGTACCTGGATCAAGAGGCAGTTGTTTGAACAGAACATGGGAACACTGAATGTTTTAAAATTAAGAAAGGTGTATGACAGGGTTGTATTCTTTCACCATATTTATTCAACCCATATTTGTTGTTTTTAAGTGTCTTTGAGTCAGTTCTGACCTATAGTGACCTGACCAGGGTTTCCGAGGCTGTAAATATTTATAGTTGCAGAAAGCCTCATCTTTCTCCTGCGGAGCAGCTGGTAGTTTTGAATTGCTGACCTTGTGGTTTGATGCCTGTTTCATAACCACTACGCTACCAGAGTTCCTTGTTGCTAAGCAAATAATCAAAGAAGCTGGGTTATATGAAGAAAAACATGGCATCAAGATTAGAGGAAGACTCATTAACAACCCGCAATATGCAGAAGATACAACTATGTTTGCTGAAAGTGAAGAAGACTTAAAATACTGATTGATGACTGTAGCAGAGATTACAGCCTTCTGTAATGGATTGCATATCAATGTAAAGAAAACCAAAATTATTACCACTGGACCAATAAACTACATTCTTATCAATGGAGAAAATATTGAAGTTGTCAAAGACTTCATTTTTCTTGGATCAAACACCAACTCTCATGGAAGTAGCAGTTAATAAATCAAATCATGTATAGCATTAGGCAAACCTGCTGCACAATTCCTTTTACAGTGTTGCAGAGCAAAGATGTAAGCTTGAGGACTAAGGTATACCTGACCCAAGCCATGGTATTTCAATATCTTCATATGCACGTAAAAGTTGGACAATGAATAAAGAAAATCATAGAAGAATTGATGCATTTGAGCTATGGTGTTGCTGGAGAATATTGAAAGTACCATGGACTTCCAAAAGAACAAACAGATTTGGATTGGAAGAATTGGAGTAAGAATGCTCCTTGAAGGACAGGATGGCCAAACTTCATCTCTCATACTTCTGACATTCTGTCAGGAGGGACCAGTCACTGGAGAAGAATATCATGTTTGTTAAGGTGGACAGTCAGAGAAAAAGAGGAAGACCTCCGATGAAATGGACTGGCAAAGTGGCAGCGTCAATGGGCTCAAGCATGGCAACAATTGTGAATTTAGCCCAGAACCAGGCAGTGTTTTGTTCTGCTGTGCATAGGGCTTCTATGAGTTGGTATCAACTCGATGGCACCTAACAACAACAACGTAATTTAACTGATTTAGAAATTATCCGAAGAGCAGATTTCATGTATTAGACACTAAAGATCATACACCAGTAGAGCTGTGGGATGACCTCAAGAATAGCGTACAAGGAGAAAGCAAAGGTCATTAAGAAAACAAGAAAAAAGGAAAAGATCAATGTGATTGTCAGAAGAGACTCTGAAACTTGCTCTCCAGCATACAGCTAATAAAGCAAATGGAAGAATAAGGGTTACAAATGCTGAATAGAAAATTTCAGA
This sequence comes from Chrysochloris asiatica, assembly GCF_000296735.1. Classification (NCBI taxonomy): domain Eukaryota; kingdom Metazoa; phylum Chordata; class Mammalia; order Afrosoricida; family Chrysochloridae; genus Chrysochloris; species Chrysochloris asiatica. Next base: position 4,358 of record NW_006409993.1, on the reverse strand, counting down.
AGACAATGTCAAATACACACTCAGCTTTTTTAAAGCAGTAGAAACAAAATAAAAATTCAAGCCTCAGCTTATGTTATTGGAATATTCTATTGGCAAAATACTGAATAATGCAGAAAGCATCAAAAAAAGATGGAAAGAATGCACAGAATCACTGAACCAAAAAAGTATGTTGATACTCAACCATTTCAAGAAGTTTCATAACTTCTTGATCAAGAACATATGATCCTGAAGGAAGAAATCCTATGTGCATTGAAGGCATTGGCAAAGAACAAGGAACCAGGAATAGATGGAATGCAGATTGAAATCAGTCAACAAACTGATGAAGTGCTGGAGTCACTAACTCATTCATTCAAGAAAATTTGGAAGACAACTTCCTGGTCAACTGACTGGGAGAGATCCATATTTGTGCCCATTCTAAATAAAGCGGACCCAACAGAATTCGGAAATCCTCGGACAATGTCATTTATATTTCACACATGTAAAGTTTTACTAAAGATGATACAAAAATGTTTGCAACCATATAGTGACAGAAAACTTCCATATGGGTTTTGAATAGTGGTTAGTAAGCTTGAACAACTGATCTTGTGATTAAAACCATCCTTATATCACACCAGGACCCAATTGTGGAGCATACAGAAGGAAAAACAATGAAAAATGCCTAGACATTATCAAACATCTTAGAAAAATGAGTTGATGGACCTGGATCTTGGCTATGGTCAATTGGCATAAAGATACTCCACAAAGAAAATGTTCTATAACCTGCTTGGATGAGTAGCATCTGGGATCTTGAAAGCTCATATGTGGCCATGTAAGGTGCAACTATTGGTTTTTCTTTGTGTGGAACAAAGATGAGTTGTAACAACTGAAGACGCTTGGAATAAATTGTTCCAGTGTACTAAAGGAACATGTGAACATCAGTCTCCAAGATTCTGAGACCAGAAGAACTATATGGAGCCTGATTACCACTACTAACTCCAGCATAATCATTGAAATATATTCATTCTTCTATGATCTTTATTCATTGTCCAATTTACACATGTATATGGAGTAACTGGAAATGCTATCGCTTGGGTCTGATCCATCTTAATCTACAAACTGATCTTTGATTGTGAGCATTTTAACAGGTTTTATTTCTATTTTTAAGTTTTTATTATGAACTGAGTAATACTTTACATGGGAGAATATCAGCTTTACACCATCATTTCATTGCAATGATTACAATCTCCTCTGTCCATCATCATTCAACAGTATTTGCTTCCATTCCCTCTGTTTTTTGTTTTGGTTTGGTTTTGTTTTGGTTTTGTTTTCTTTGTGGAGAGGTACACAAAAACACTCAGAAATATATAATAATTTAAACAACCAAAGGGCATATCCTGCAATCCTGCTTCCTGGCTGCCGGCACCTAGTCCTTCTCTTTCCATGAGTCCAGAGTCCTCAGCTGCTCCCTCTCTCCATGTCCTCATCTCTGCCTCCATCTCTGGTGTCACTGCTTCTCTGGATAGGGTCCCACTTTCCACCTGAGCTCTTCACCCTTGATGGTCCACTGCTTCTGGACTGTAAGATTAGCTACTCCCCCGTTTTTTTACAAAACCTATACTTTGTGACAGTCACAGTTAGTGATGATAATAATTACTCATTATTGAATCACATGAATCCTATTCCCATTTCCTTTCATTGCACCTATCTAGAAAAGATTAAAACTATTCAGTGGGGACTCTATCCTCCCTTGCACACTCTTAAACTAAACTCACTCTTAAAAACTTGTAAGCTAGTCACTTTGTGCCTTTATTACCCCCTCATTTTAGGTAGCCAATGTCTAAGTTTCCCATTCCTATCTAACCTGTATACTGGCATATGAAGTTGGTGAAAATACCATGGTTTGGACCAGGCACAGCTTTACATAGAAGATTTGCCTAAAGTAATATGTTGTTTGATTTCTTGACACATGCTTCCATGAGTGTTGATAATGGATTCAAGCAAAATGAAATCTTTGACAACTTCAGTCTTTTCACTATTTATCATGATATTATTTATTGGCCCAGTGGTGAGGATTTCTGTTGAGGTGCAACTCACACTGAAGGTTGTGGTCTTCGACCTTCATCATCTTCATCGCAGTATTTTCAATTGTCTCATAGATGAATATGAAAGTTGATCAATGAATAAGGAAATCTAGATAAGACTCAATGAATAAGGAAATCTAGAAAAGACTCAATTAATTACAGTTTTGGAGAAGAATATTAAAAGTACCCTAAACTATCAGAAAAATAACCCAACCTATCTTGTAAGAAGTACAGCCAGAATATTCCCTAGAACTGAGAATGATTAGACTTTATCTCTTGTTATTTGGGTATGTTATCAGGAGCAATCAGTCCCTGGAGCAGGATATCATGCTTTATAAAGTGGTTGTTGTTGTTAAGTGCTGTCAAATCGGTTCCAACTAATAGCCACCCTGCATAGGGTTTCTGAGGAGCAACTTGTGAGTTTATAAAATGGAGTGTTCGCAAAAAAGAGGAAGACAGCCAACAAGATTGATTGACACAATGGCA
>NW_006409993.1:0-1327 GCF_000296735.1 Chrysochloris asiatica | reverse complement strand
TACCACTACCAAACACTAGGAAAGGGATCACATTAGAATGTCTTTAATAGAATGAGAGAAAATTGTGTACAAAACTCAAAAACATAAAAATGGCTAGGCTTACTGGCTAGGTAGAGACTGGTAGAACAGAGCCAGGTGGAAACCCTGAGACTACAGCCCTTATTCATCCTTCAGGCCTGGAACTGAACTTACCCCAGTACTTTACAGCTTCCAGTAAAACAATAGACAGATCTAAATAGCACTAGGAATGTAAGCATTCTATAGACTAATCAACCATTTGAGATCAAAAGGGCACAATTTGTTGAAAGAGAAAATTTAGAATACAAGAAGGATTAGGAAAAGGGATTATTATTATTTTTAAGGTTAGTACTTTTGTGTTTACAAATATATTGTTCCATGAATACTAAGAAAAGTTTTAACTCAGACCCCTACAGTTTTTCCTACTAAGTCATTTATAAATTTTACATTTTTACTTTCACATTGAATTTTATAATTTATCTGGGTTCATTATTATTATGATAGAATAAGAAGCACAGGGAGTGTGGTGACTCCATACAATAAGCATTGGACTTTGAACCATAAAGTCCATGGTTGTTGAGCACAGCCAAAATTTCCAAGTCATAGCATCCTGTTATAGGATTTCCCAGGCTTTAAATATTAATAGAAGCAGAATGCCTAATCTTTTTCTATTTGAGACAGAGGCGGGCTTGAACAGCAAGCCTAGTGGTTTCCAGTTAAGTGCTTATTATATGGAGCAACCACATTCCCTTTGATTGTTTACAGTATCATTTATTGAAAAAGTAATCATTTCTTCGCATGACTCTAATATCATATTTGTCATTAATCAACTGTAGAATCATTTTTGGAATTTCTACATTCTAGGGATTCTGTTATTTTTTCAATATTCTTGATTAAATATCTTACCACTTATTAAGCCCTTATTGTTATTTTATCTTCTTGGTATATACATTTAGAGACTACATCTTTATTTTGTTAACTTTTATATGAATACCTCAAAATATGATGTTGTAGTAATATTGAGCCTGCCCATCTAGTTATCTGTCTGTGCCTACTACTGTTCTCTCTCTCTTCCTTCCTTTCTTTCTCTGTGTTTATGCAGATATCAATTTATAAACATTTCTTCTTAAAACCCAATGATTTTTCATATGTTGTTGTGGTTGTTGTTAGATGCCATCAAGATATTTCAACCATAGTGGCCTAATGCACAACAGAACGAAACACCGCCCTGTTCTGTGCCATCCTCACAATTGCTGCTATGCTTGAGCCATTGCTGCTGCTACTGTGCCAGTTCATCTCATTGGGGTCT
>NW_006409992.1:14189-19190 GCF_000296735.1 Chrysochloris asiatica | reverse complement strand
GGATCGGACATTGTTTCGTTCTGCTGTGCATGGGGTTGCTATGAGTCGGTTTTGACTCGATGGCACCTGACAACAACAACATTTTATACATGTATCTATTTATATATTTAAACAAAGGTCTATTTAGATCTTTCGAGAAACATGTAATAAAAGCCAAGAGAAGAGAGAAAATGATAGAAGAAGAATTATTTGATTTGATTGACTTGGGCTGCTATTGGAAAGGTCAACATTTCGAATCTCCCAGCCAGTCTGTGGCAGGAAGATAAGGCTTTTTGCTTCCATAAAGATTTACAACTTGGGAAACCCTATACAGGGTTGCTATGAGTCAGAACCGGCTCCATGCACACTACCACCATGCAAAATATACAGTTTAAAGGTGTGGCAACTTTGTGCTATATTTATAACTTAATGTGGTACAACGCAGGAACCTGAAAAAATTTCTGAACCGACGTAACTGGGTAGTGAATAAAGAGCATTGTTCAGACTCTGGCACTAACAGCTCAAATCCTTTTTTTGAAACTCAGAGTTGGCTTCTGAATTTTATTGAAGGAAAAAGACATACACTGAAAAAGAAAAAGAAAAAGTCTTATTTCCAAAATGAATTTCTGAGAACAAAATCTTATAAGCTCTGCTGGAGCTGTATCTGGCATCAATATCTGGAAAGTTTAATATGTAAATAAACTGAGGAAGAAAGACTCTCATAAATGTATGAGTTGACAGCTAGGATTCTTTATACCCTTATCAAATGGTCTCAAACTTAGTAAATTCATTTAAAAATTGTTATTTATCTGTTTATTAAAAGCAAATATTCTTTCTCTTCAGAAAATATTTTGGATTTTTTTTTTTTGCTTTTTCACTCCAGAGATTATGATCTGTTATTCGTGGAATAGGAGGATTAGACACAATAACCAGGGTTTGTAATTTAAAGGGTCAAACTCTTGTTGTATTGTTTGTGCTGGCAGAATTAAAAACAAAACAAAACAAAACAAAACAAAAAACCACCTCATATGTAGCCAAATCGTTGGGAAAAGCAGGCTTTTAATTAAACGCTAGTTGTTGTTGTTGTGAAGTGCCATTGAGTTGGTTCTGACTCACAGCGACCCTGTATAGCATTTCCAAGGAGCGGGTGGTAAATTTGAACCACTCGCCTCACAGTTCAAGCCAATCTTGTGGTTCAGTGCTTATCCTACAGCACCACACCAGGACTCCACTAGTGGCAACGAGAAAAATAATGTTACTTTGCTCCCAAGAATCCAGACAAATGCAAAGGACCTTTCCATTCTATACCTGCAGTTGACATGGTTGAGTTGAGACAGGTTCAGGATGACAGACAATGTCTACAAGAAGGCCAGGGAAAGAGAACTAAAGTTCTGAGACGTCTGCCAGCACTTCTCAGGAAAAGGAGGCCACCTTCCAAAGCCTAACCGCAGGGCCGGGTACAGGAAATAGCATTTGCTTGATGGTCTATGCTGACCAGAACTGCAGAAACTGCTGGAGTTCCCACCCTGGGCTGGGCACGGGTGGATGACACTTGCAGTTTGGCTGTACACGAAGGCTGCGATCTTTGGGATCAGCCAGTTTTCACAGGGTCTGGAGGAAATAACCAACTCTGCTATCTGTAATGTTGCTTCCCTGATGAAATGATCATCAGAGCAGCCAAATGAATGTATTCTCAATCAACTTAAACAGGCTTGGGGACTATTTTCAATAATGAAAAAGAATCAACACACCATACAAATAAATATATTTAAATTTGTGTGGCTTCTTCCTTCTACAAGCTTTCCAAAACCTTACAGAATGTAAAGATTCTCTTTAGGCAGTCCTCCAAAGGCCGCCTCTTCTTTCTCTTCCAATTGCTTACTGTCTTTACATACCATGGATTCCCTAAGTGATGCAAATGGTTATCAATTGACTGCTAACTCAAAGGTTGGAGGTTCAAGACAACCCAAAGGCATCTCCACAAAAGATGCATGGATCTACTTGCACAAGATCAGTCTATGAAGCACAGTTGTCCACCAGCACACATGGATTGCTGTGAGTTGGAATCAATTTGATGGAAACGTGTCTCTCCACCCCCCCACCCCCAACCACATAACACACTGCCAGCACCCCAGCCCAGGTCCCCATCATCCCTCAGCTGGGCACTGGAACTAAGGATACCACACTGAACAAATCAAAGTCCTTGCATTTCTTCAGTTAGCTTTCTGTTTGGGAAATAGCATGTAAATAAATAAAGGCATAACCTCGCATGGTGATAACTGGTATAGAGAAAAAATAACACAGAAACAGAGGTGGGAGAGGAAGCAGGTCTGGGTCTTGTATTGGATGACATCTGAACCAAGAACTTCAGGAAATGCGATGCATGTGGGCATGAAGACTTCTGGGTGACCAGGTTCCTAGCAAAGAAAAATCCAAGGGCAGTGGCCCTGAAGCTGGAGTGTGCTTGCTAGATCTGAGGGATAGCATGGAAGTCAGATTGGCTGAAGAAGAGAGAGCGAAGACTGTTGGGAGTGGAGACAAGAGGCTGTGTGTATCTGCTTGGAGGCATGGACAACCTGGAGGGAGAGGTGCTGATGATGTAAGATTGGCTATTTCTTGGAATTGTCAATGTACTGGAGAAAAATGACATGATCTGACTTCATTTTTACAAGATTATCCGGTGTTGAGAATACAGTGCAGGCGGAAATGGCATTAGCTGAGAAACCAGTTAAGAAGTTGCTGCAAGAGAACAAACAAGATGGTGGATTGGGTGGAAGTGTAGCGAAGAGCTCCATCAGCAACAACACAAAATATTGGACCAAGCAAGCTCAGGGGATGGTCCCAGAACTCTGAACCACATATAAAGGAATATTTAGAAGGTTGGAAGACTTACAGCTAGAGGAATTTGTAGCAGAAGCAAAAAAATCCATTGCTTTCTAATTCAAGTCACTCAGCTGCTCCAGGAGCTGTCATCTTGGGCGAGACCAAGTGGGAAAAGGAGCAGAGCAGCCACGGATGCCTGACAGAACCATGGAGATAAAGGTGTGGACATTCTTTTTTTTTTGGGTATCTGTTCATTGGTCTCTCACTGTCTGTCCACCTATATTCTGGTGACTAGAGGGGGTGACTGAGTGAGTGGCCATCTCACTCCCACCCCTGGACGGTGCTACTATGCATGTGCACAAATCTCCTCAAAATGTAAAGTGATAGTTTCCACTTAAAACCAAACAGCCACAGCTAATCCTGAGCTGTTTATCACTAGGAAAAAGGCTTGAACGGGGATTATGGAGTGGGATAGACAGACTAAAAATGAAATAGGCTAAAAATTAAATCCTGAGTTACATTACAATGACCAACAGTGGCATCTGGAAATTTCTCAGGAAGAAGAGTGAAAAGGGAAGCCCATTTTCTGATCACATCTACCTGGAGGCAACCAGAAAGCATAAAAAACACCAAAAAACACACCCATCTAAGTATTAAGGCCATGGCTAACTCCTGAATATGCCAAAAAAAACAAAAACAAAAAACAAACCAGAAGCAGATGACTGTATCTGCACATGTCCAGAAACGAGATAAAGTGACTGAGGCAAATGAGCTGGAAGGAGACCTACACTCCATACTGGAAGATGGGCAGGCTTTGGAAATGCCTGAGAAGGAATTCAGAAAAATGATTACAAAATGTGTCAAAACATTATACAATGGAGTTGAGAAAAATAAGGAAGAAGTCAGGAAAGTGCTACAGGAACAATCAAATAAGATAGATACAGCATTGGAAACAATTCAAAACTTTCAGAAAGAAGTTCAAATGATTAATAACAGAATATCAGAAATGGACAATACACTGAAAGGGCAAAGGAGTATAACTGAAGAGATAGAAGCCAGAACTAGTGAGCTAGAAGATAAATCCCTCAACACTATAAGATAGAAGAGCAAATGCAAAAAAGGATAAAAAAGTCTGAAGAAAGCCTAAGATTTATGTTGGACAACATGAAGAGGAATAACATAAGAACTATTGGCATTCCAGAACAGGAACAATCACACAAGTCCACAGAGGAGATAGCTGAAAAGCTTCTGGAAGAAAAATTTCCTAACATCATGAAAAGTGAAAAGATAAGCATTTAAGAAGCTCAACGAACCCCAGGAAAGAGAGACCCTAAAAGACAATCACCAAGACATATAATAATCAAGCTCTCCAAAATCAAAGATAAGGGCAGACAACTGAAAGCTGCTAGGGAAAAGAGAAATATAATATACAGAGGCAAGCAAATGAGAATAAGCTCAGACCTCTTAACAGAAAGCATGCAGGCAAGAAGGCAATGGGGAGAGATATATAAAACCCTGAAAGAAAAAAAACCGCCACCAAGAATCCTCTACCCAGCAAAGCTGTCAATCAAACACGATGGTGTAATCAAATCATTCCAGGATAAACAGAAGCTAAGGGATTTTGCCAAAGCCAACCCTGCTATGAAAAACATCTTAAAGGAAGTTCTCTGGACTGAGAACCAACAAGAACAGACAACAACCAGAGAATGATGTACGTGGCAGCATCAACCTGAACTCAGTTGACAAATGAAAGAGTCAAGAACAAAATAAAATTATAAGAACAGAGGATCTGGGAGTTCAGTCTATAATCAAAACAATTATAACGTTAAAGAAGGTAAACACAGAGGAACAGAGAGCCAGGTGGTGGGAAGGTCAGGTAGATTACAGGATAAAATAGACTGTCTCAAATGGAGGGAAGAATTAATGGAATATATGGTAAATACAACAATGGGGTTGTGATGGAGGGTTTAGTTTGGGTGTTGGGGAGGGCAATACAAAAAGGGGGAGGAGGCAAAGAGCAAGATAGATAGGGGAACACTGAGACAGGTTTGCATGGCCTAGTGGGACACAGGTAAATAGTGATGCATCCTCAACCTTGGAAATACAGGGCTCTGGGATACAGGGATCTAGGTATAGCTTGAAGAGGGGAAATAATACTATAATGCTTGACTGTCTTATGAATATTAGTTTCCCTTGCCT
>NW_006409992.1:0-12975 GCF_000296735.1 Chrysochloris asiatica | reverse complement strand
CAGAATGCAGGACCTTATCCAGAGAAGCAGTGACGCCAGAGATGGAGGCAGAGATGGGGGCATGGAGAGAGGGTGTGGCTGAGGACTTTAGATTCATGGGAAGAGAGGGACTAAGAGCTGTTGGTGACCAGGAGGCAGACTTGAAGAATGTGCCATTTGGAGATGTAAATTATTATATATGCCTGAGTGTTTTTTTTTGTTAAAAAAGAAAACCTACAGTGGATAGAGAGAAATACTGCTAACTGATGGTACATGGAGGGGATTATAATCATTGTAATGAAACAAGGTGTATAATTTGTTGAATGTAAAACTGATGATCTGCCCTGTAAGCTTTTACTCAATCAACAATAAAAACCTTAAAAAATAAAAAGTTGCTGCAATAATCCAAGTGAGAAATAAGGACGGCTTAGTTCAGAGTCATGGTGGAAAAGGTGGTAATAAGTGGATTAGAAACACAGTTTGAGGTAGAGCCTATAAGGTTTGCTGATGGGTTACATGTGGAATATGCGAGCTAGGTCACTTGGAAGGATTAAGTTGCTACTCTATGGAGGAAGGAACATATTTTGATGAGAAGATAAGGAGTTCAGATTTGGACATGCCAAGTTTAAGATGCATATTATTCAAGCAAGTGGAGATATCAAGGAGGCAGCTGGATACACAGGTCAGGACTTGAGAAGAAAGTAAGATCCAGGAAGACATGGACTTTTATCTTCTGTGTGTATTGTTCCATCTCCACTGCCTAAACCAGGTACAGAATATAACAGGTGCTCAGTAAATACTTGTTGAGTAAATATGTTTTTTCTCCACTGAAAAGATCCTAAATGGTTTCTCACCATATTTACAAAGAAATCCAGAAATCCACTGCCTAAGCCAAGTACAGAATATAATAGGCGCTCAGTAAATACTTGTTGAATAAATATGTCTTTTCTCCACTTAAAATATCTTAAATGGCTTTTCACCATATTTACAAAGAAATCCAGGGTACTATATATTATAATCCCTGCTACCTCCCCAAACCCACTCCTTGACACTTTCTTGCTACCTGCAGCCACTCTGGTTTCCTCTCTATTTCTTTAATACTCCAAGTTTTTTCTTGCCTCAGTGCCTTTGCACCTGTTATTGCCTCCACTGAATACTATCTTCCTGGATTTGCAAATGTCAAGACCCATTCTTAGGGTCTCAGTTTGAATAAGCCCTCTGGAGAGAAACCTTTTGTTGCTCCCCCCACCCCTGTTATCTCCAGAGGACTATGAGTTTCCTGGGGGCAAGGTCTAGAGCTGCCATGTTGTTGTATCTCAGCTGTCCAGACAAGCGTCTGGAAAGAAAGAAATATCACTCAATAAATAATGAATGATGTTTTCTGATGGAAAAGTAGTTAAAATTTTTATATCTAGTCCATACCATATGCCAGACATCATCTTTAAGTATTACATATGTGAACATGTACGTGTATATATAAACACACACACATTCATAATGTCTTCACAATTACCCTTTGTTGTTGTTGTTAAGTACTGTCAAGTTGGTTCAGACTCATAACGACCCTGTATAGGGTTTTCAAGGGGTAGCTGGTGGGTTTGAACTGCTAACCTTGCGGTTAGTAGCCCAGTGCTTAACCTACAACACCACACCATGTGATATATTATTATTTCCAATTTACAGATAGAAAAATGAGGCATACTGAGTTGAAATAACTCCCCAAGGTTACATACATAATAGGTTGTGAAGCCTGGTTTTCAACTCAGGTACTCTGATTCCAGAGTCTGAGCACTTAACTACTAAAATGTACTAGAATTCCCGTGTGCTAAAGTGAATTCCATCATGATTTGATTATAGTAACAAACGGTGTAGAAGTGGGGGAGAAAACTTTCAGCTGTGGGTTTGTGGATGGTTGCATGTTTACAATTAAAAATGGACTTTATAGTCAAAGGGTTATGTTAAGGATTAAACTGTGTCTGTCCAAAGATACAAGTATGTATTATAAATTCTAACTCATATAATTAACAATAACAATAATTTATGAATGTAATCCCATTGAGAAATTGATTTTCTTTGCTGTGTTAATGAGTCCATATCCATGTAGGGTGCATTTGAAACCTACTCACGTTTGAGATATAAAAGAGTAGATTAGGCATAAAATAAGGTATTCACAAAGGGCAGGCCCATACTATATGAAAAGAAAGCAGACAGACTAGTCTACAAATCCAGGAACTCCAAAGATTGCCGACTAGAGAAACTGAGAAAACAATATCCCCCCGATAGAGAACAAACTCTCCACCACTCATCTGTCAGTTTGTCGTACTGTGGTGGCTTGTGAGTTGCTGTGATTCTGAAAACTATGCCACTGGTATTTTAAATACCAGCAGGGTCACCCATGATGGACAGGTTTCAGATGAGCTTCCCGACAAAGATAGACTAGGAAGAAAGAGTGACAAATTACTTACGAAGACTTAGTCACTGAAAACCTTATGCATAGCAGTGAAACACTGTCAGATATAGTGCTGGAAAATGAGCCTCTCAGGTTGGAAGGCACACAGAATGCGACTGGGGAAGAGCTGCTTCCTGAAAGTAGGTCTGACCATGATGATGGGAATGGCGTAAAGCCCGTGGGAGAAAAGCCCGCAGAACCTTCATTTGCTGATGGGTTACAACTCAAAATGAAGAGAAACAGCGGTAAGCATCCACTGAAAATCGGAACATGGAATGTATTAAGTATGAATCTGGGAAAATTGGAAGTTGTCAAAAAAGAAATAGAACACATCAACATCGCTATCTTAGGCATTTGTTGTTGTTGTTATGTGCCGTGGAGTCGGTTCCGACTCATAGTGACCCTGTACAGGGTTTCCGAGGCTGTAACTCTTTCCGGGAGCAGAAAGCTTCATCTTTCTCCTATGGAACAGCTGGTAGTTTCGAACTGCTGACCTTAAGGTTCACAGCCCGATTCATAACCATTACGCTACCAGAGCTCCTTATTGAGCTGAAATGGACTGGTATTGGACATTTTCAATCTGATGACCACATGGTTTACTATGCCAGAAATGACAAATTGAAGAGGAATGGTGTTGCATTCACTGTCAAAAAGAACATATCCAGATCAGTCATGAGGTACAACGCTGTCTGTGATAGGATAATATCCATGTGCCTACAGGGAAGACCAGTTGATACCACTATTATTCAAACTGACGCACAACCACTAAAGCCAGTGAAGATGAAATAGAAGAATTCTACCAATTTCTTCAATCTGAAATCCATCAAACATGCAATCAACATGTGTTGATCATTACTGTTGATTGGAATGCAAAGGTTGGGAGCAAAGAGGAAGGATCGGTAGTTGGGAAATATGGCCTTGGTGAGAGAAAAGATGCTGGAGAACGAATGATAGAAATCTGCAAAATCAATGATTTGTTCATTTCAAATACCTTCTTTACAATAGAAGAGACAACTATACACATGGACCTCACCAGATGGAATGCATAGAAGTCAAATTGACTACATCTGTGGAAAGAGACGATGGAAAAGCTCCATATCATCAGTGAAAACAAGGCCAGGGGCAGACTGTGGAACAGACCACCAATTATTCATATGGAAATTCAAATTGAAGCTAAAGAATATGAAAACAAGTCCACAAGAGCCAAAATAGGACCTTGACTATATCCCACCTGAATTTAGAGATCATCTGAAGAACAGATTTGATGCATTAAACACCAAAGACCGAAGACCAGAAGAGTTGTGGGGTGACATCAAGAACATCAAACATGAAGAAAGCAAAAAGTCATTAAGAAGACAAGAAAGAAGGAAAAGGTCAAAATGGATGTCAGAAGAGACACTGAAACTTGCTCTCCAGCGTAGAGATGCTAAAGCAAATGGAAGAAATGAGGACCAGTCACTGGAGAAGGATATCATGTTTGGTAAGGTGGAGGGTCAGAGAAAAAGAGGAAGACCCCCAGCGAGATGGATTGGCCAAGTGGCAGCATCGATGGACTCAAGCGTGGCAACAGTAGTGAGGTTGGCCCAGAATCGGGTAGTGTTTCGTTCTGCTGTGTATAAGGTTGCTATAAGTCGGTACTGACTTGATGGCACCTAACAACAACAACAACAACAGAACAAACATCAAAAATAAAGCATAGCATCTAATAAAATGAAACCCCAAAACACGCACTTTTTTGTCATTGTCATATACGCTACAGAAACTCTTGCCCATGTGTACACGGAGACAAATACAAAAATTTGTGCAGCAGTATTTTTTAACTAAAGTAATAGAAACAATTTAAATAAATTTCATCAAGAGGTTGGTACATTCAGGCAATGGAATACAGAAGAAAAGAGATTTAGAGATAACTTCCAAAAAATTGATAAGCGAAAAATAAGAGAATGGAGTACTATATATATATACGTGTAAATATCACAAACAAACAAAACAATATTATTATATGCTATTTATAGATACAAGCATATGTGGCAAAATGATACAAACATAGAAATGACGAACACGATTCAGGGTAGGGTGTTCTCTAGGGAGAGAGGGGCAGTACAAAGGAGGTCCCAACGGAAACTGTACAACTTCATTTCATTAAAAAATATACGAAGAACATATAGATGAATGTTAAGGTCTCTTAAAACTGAGTAGTGTATGCACAGACTTTCAAAAGAAATACTTTAATGTATTTTTGGTGAAAGTATACACAGCAAAATAGGGAACCATTAAACAATTTCTACACACATTCCTCAGTGACATTGGTTATGTTGTTCACATTGTTATCAGTTCTCATTATTTCCAGCCTAGTTGTTCCTGTTCACTTTGTCTCAGTAACCTCCACCTTCTTAGCCATGCCTTAGAGTAACTAGAGACTACTTGGTCCCACACGTGGTGGTGGTGGTGGTGGTAACCTCCACCTTCTTAGCCATGCCTTAGAGTAACTAGAGACTACTTGGTCCCACACGTGGTGGTGGTGGTGGTGGTGGTTATGTGCCGTGGAGTCAATTCTGATTCATAGCGACCCTGCATAGGGTTTCTGAGGCTGTAAATCTCCATGGGAGAAGAAAGCCTCATCTTTCTCCCACAGGACAGCTGGTAGTTTCGAACTGCTGACCTTTAGGTTAGCAGTCCGACTCATAGCCGCTACACTACCAAATCTCATATAGTTAATTTTTTAAAAAGAGCACAGCATTCAAGGGTGGATGCACCAATTTTTAGCAATATTATTATTATTATTATTTTACATGTTTTGCATGTTGAAATAATCCCTAAAAGTTCTTTCTTTTTTACAGAAGGAATACACAGAGAATGTTGAGTAGAAGGTCTGTCACACGGCAGCTGCTCAATCAATAAGAGTAGTAATTACTTAAGTCAAGATAATTATATTCTAAGAATGCCTGGTTTTAAGGGGAAACAATGATTTAAACACAAAACTATACCCAGACAAAAAATTCAAGGGACTAAAAACAATGACAATCATAGGGGGAAATGGGACTATTTAACTCTCCTAAGGAGCTCTGATAAGGAGCTCTGGTAGCATAGTGGTTACGAATCGGGTTGCGAACCTTAAGGTCAGCAGTTCGAAACTACCAGGTGTTCCGCGGGAGAAAGATGAGGCTTTCTACTCCCTTAAAGATTTACACCCTTGGAAACTCTGTACAGGGTCGCTATGGGTCGGAACCGACTCGACGGCATTTAACAACAACAACAACAACAAGGAGCTCTGATAGCATAGTGGCTACCAATCAGGGTTAGCAGTTCAAAAACTACCAGCTGTTCCGTGGGAGAAAGATGAGGCTTTCTGCTCCCGTAAAGATTTACAGCCTCGGAAACCCTGTACAGGGTCGCTATGTGTTGGAACTGACTCCACGGCACATCATCACCACCCACCACCACCGTATTAGCTACCTTCTTTCGCTGCAATTGTTCATTGCAAAGATGCTGGAATATGTCTATCATATATGCGCATATACATATGCTTTTTTGTTCTTTTTTTCCAAGAGAGCTTAATTGCGGCCTCCTTTTCATGCTGCACGTCATATGGTCTTGTGTCTAAAATTTAGAAATAGAGATCTTATTTCTCATTTGAGTCATTCAAACTTTTCTACAACCACCAGCTGTGGCATCACAGATGTACTGATCCAAATAAATACAAGTATGGGATGAGCAAGAAAATTATTCTATGTTGCAGCTCCACCCAAAAGAAGAAATGAGAAAAATATGAAAAGAAAAGAGTCCATTCTTTGTTTTTTTTTTTTAATTAAATGTTTTTATTTTGCATTGAGTGAAAGTTTACAGGGCACATCATCAGCTTCACATTCAACCATTCATATAGCTTGTTTCATTACATTGATTATTATCCCCTCCATATATCATTAGTTTACAGTGTTTCTCTCTATCCACTTTAGCTTTTTTTTTTTTGACGCCGGGAACTTGCCTTTTTGGAATTTACAGTCTCGGCTTTTAGGGAAGGTTTTTACATTTGTCTGTGGATATCCAGGGCTCATGTATGAGATTACTAACAAGCATTACTGAAGAGTGTATTCTTAACGTGGTGTTTTTCAATACAACACAGCTTCCAAAATGCTCTTCAAAGGTCCTAAGACCAATTTTGTTGGGTTTAAATTGTGTTGTCTTTAATAAAAACATTAAAAAAAAAAAAATTATGTCAAGTGATGGGGTAAAATATTAAGGAAGTTATACTTATCAGTGTTTGGGTAGTTTAGCATCTTAGTTTCCTGCTGTAAAATCCTAGGCTTGTGTCATCAGAAAAAGTGGGAAATGAATTTCCTCAGTGAAATGTGAGCTCCTATTTAATTTATCTGGTCCTTTGACGGTGCAAAGAATTTGCAGCTAACTACTAAACGAATGGTTTCTGGTTTGAATCCCCTCCCCTGCCCCACCCCCACGTCCCAGCTCAGAGATGCCATGAAAAAAAAGACCTGAAGATCAAATCTTATAAAGATCACCTATGGAGCTCAGTGCTACTTTGCAGCACATGGGGTCACCATATCAATTTTATGGCATTGAGTTATGGTGGTGGAGAAGAATATTGAAAGTACCACGGACTGTTAGAAGAACAAACAAATCTATACTGGATGAAGTATAGCCAGAATGTTCATTAGAAGCCAGTATGGCGAGACTTCATCACTCATATTGGACATGTTATCAGGAGGGACCAAGCCCTGAAAAGGGACATTGTGCTTGGTAAAGTGGAGGATCAGAGAAAAAGAAGAAAACTGCAATGAGATACATTGGTACGGTGGCAGCAACATTAATAATTGTGAGGTGGTACAGGACCGGGCAATATTTCATTCTGCTGTGCACAGGGTCGCTATGAGTTGGAACCAACTTGACAGCTCCTAACAAAAACAACTATAGCAATGGGTTGATTATCAACTTTTTTCTCCTTTGCCATCGGTTACTAGGAGTAGCTAACCTCACTGACTGTGCAGTCTCTTCAAAAGAGTGTCGAATCTAGTTAGGGGATTGCAAGGATGATTTGGACCATGTTTTAAAGCCAGGTTCTACATCCTTCATATCAGTGAAATCCTCATTCGTCACCTGCTTCTTACCTTAATGCATACTTCAATGCTAGCACCTATTGGGGTATGTATTTGTAGAAGATGCTGTAGCCTCCACATCCCTTCCCCCCGTTTCAGAATAATGGGCTTATTCTCCTAGTTACTGAAAGTGCTATGAGCTGACAGATCACAACAAACACTGCTTAATTTCTCAGGGGCTGCCCACCTCCAACGATGGGATGGGATGGCCGGGGGGAAGGTGTAGCTCTCTTGTTCTAATAGGGAACAACTCTCAGTTTCAATCGATTAATGAGGTCTGAGTCCTGCACTGAGCCTGAATTATAGTCCAATTTCTCCCTCTGTTCAATCCTACTTCTGTTCCCTTCCAGAGTCTGTTGATCCTAAGAAGGCTCTCTAATAAACATTCTGAATCACTCTCATTTCAAAGTTGACTTCATAAGGAACCAAATCTACAACAACATTCAAGCTGTTCCATGGTAGGGCTGTGTTTCCTGGCCCTGCAGTTGGGTGAGTCTGGCCAATGATGTGTGAGACGTGACAGGAACCACTCAGAGGCCAAACATTTAATTATCCATGCAAAATGCTACCTAGCTCTTCACCATCTGTCATGGCAACTGATCTCTGAAGGACATGTAGGAGGCTAAATGAAGAAAGGCCAAAGGGCCAACCCATGGTTGAACAAGTACTGCGAGTGGGAAAATATACCTTTATTGTTATAAGTCTCTACTGGAGTTGTTTGTTGCCACAGCAACTTTATGCTATCCTGACTTAGACACCTACATCATTGCAATGGTCTAATTTCCCTTCTCTTCCTGTCTTCAGTACAATGTTGTTGTTGTTGTTAAGTGCCATCGAGTCGGGTCCGACCCATAGCGACCCTGTACAGGGTTTCCAAGGGTGTAAATCTTTACGGGAGTAGAAAGCCTCATCTTTCTCCCGCGGAGCGGCTGGTAGTTTCGAACCGCTGACCTTAAGGTTCGCAGCCCGATTCGTAACCACTACGCTACCAGAGTACAATATCGTCTCCCAAATTGATTAGTCTTAGTTGCTGTCCTGGAGTCCTGGTGGGGTGCTGTGGGTTAATGCGCTAGACTGCTAAATCAGTTTGAACTGCAAGGTTGCTGGTTTAAGATCACCAGTCCTCCTTGGAAACGTTCTAGAGGGTCACTATGGGTTAGAGCTGACTCTACGGCACTTAACAACAACAACAACAACAACAACAACTTGTTGTCATAATTCTAAATCAAAGTCTCTTCTCCCCTCAACGTTCTGAAGAAACACTTTAAAATTTCAGTCTTAAAATACAGATCATTCAGGCTCAGGTATTATTTTCTCTCTCTCATTGTCTCTCAACTCAACAGTCTTAAAAGACTCTTAATCACTGCCTGGTGGCACAGTGACGAGAGTGCTTACCAAAAAGTCAGCAGTTCAAACCCACCCGACTCCACAGGGAAAGCTGTGGTAGTGTTTCTGTAAAGATTTGCAGTCTGGGGAATGCAAGGGGTGACTTGTACACTGTTCTATAGGAAGGTGACAAGCAGGAACCAGCTTGATGGCAGAGGGTTCATTTTTTTTTCAAATGAAGAGTGAAGGGTGGGGGCTGGAGTCGCATATACCACCTGACGTGCTTAGATATCACTGACTGTTCACTTAGGAATTGCCTTTTGGGGTTCTTGCTCTTTACCAGTCAGCATGGTGAGATACAAAGTTCAAGTGCAGCCGATCTGTGGATTATGAGTCTTGGATGTAGGAAGACTCTTTCTTCAGAGACCCTAGTGTGAGATGCCTAGGACCACCTCGATATAATGTTTCCAAGGAGTGACTGGTTAAGTCTGAACCACCGATCTTGTGATTCAAACTGACCTTGCACTCCAGTGCTTATCCTACAGTGCCACACCAGGACTTCAGATATAATGATTTAAGGGCTTAAGAAGAGGATTTCATCTAGTGTAAAAGACAAGTCCAAATGCCCCAGATCCACTCTACAAATGCCACAGTCTTTTTTACTGAGCATCCTCATACGTTAAGAAGGAAACTCAATGCCCAGAGAACTAGTCTCACTTACAAAAAATGTCAGTAATACTCTTAAAACCAGTTGCTATTGAGTCACCTCTGACTCATGATGACCATGCATGTGACAGAAGAGTGGAGCTCCAGAGTTTCAATGGCTGATTTAAAAAAAAAAATTTTTTTTTATAAAGAATTTTTTTGTTTATTTGTCATTTTCCTTAATATATTATTTCCATTCTTTAACCAGGATTGCATCAGTGCTAGGTAAGATTAATATAATAGAAAAAGTAAAATTGCATTAATATTTTCTATTAACAAAAAGTTCTCATCTCTCTTTCTCTGAGTTTACATCAAGGCTTGGTGCTAAATCTTTTTTTTTTATTAAATGTTTTTATTTTGGATTGAGTGAAAGTTTACAGGGCACATCATCAGCTTCACATTCAACCATTCATATAGCTTGTTTCATTACATTGATTATTATCCCCGCCATATATCATCAGTTAACAGTGTTTCTCACTTGCCTTTTTAGAATTTACAGTCTCGGCTTTTAGGGAAGGTTTTTACATTTGTCTGTGGATATCCAGGGCTCATGTATGAGATTACTAACAAGCATTACTGAATAATCAGATGAGGGACAGTTTGCTATGTCTACTAGGTGGCTAAAGTCTGATCCTCAGAGCCTATGGTTTGGACGGTCAACAATGCTTGGGCCCACAGGGTCTTGACCTCCTGACCGGGTCTGCACTGTCTGCATCAGATTCCCCCTTATTTACTGTTTGTTTAAGGGACGCTGCCTGTCTTAGGCGGTCAGTGCGAATTCCTCAGTCTTACCCGTCATTGAAACTCATTGCCGCATGGCAATGGCTCTGTCTTAGGTTGCCGAGTTTCCACATGATCCTTACCCATCTCTGGCCACATGTCAGCATAAACAGCCGACAATGGCTGATTTTTTGAAGCAGATCACCAGGTCTTTGTTATGAACAGTCTCTGGAAGAGTTTGAACCTCCAGATTGGCAGTTCAATCCCACGAGATGCTCCTTGGAAATTCTATAAAGCGTTGCTGTGAGTTAGACTCGACAGCATTTAACAATAACAAGAATGAACTTCTATATAAGAATACTCTTAGCTCCCTTTTATGAATGCTGCAGTAGGCAAATCTGCTGCACATGACCTCTTTAAGGTGTCCAAGAGCAAAGACATTGGTTTGAGGACTAAGATGCATCTGACCTAAACCATGATATTTTCAAGAACTCATAGGCATGTGAAAGTTGTACAATGAATAAGGAAGACCGTAGAAGAACTGAGGCATTTGAGTTATGATGTTGAAGGGGAATATTAACAATACCATGGACTGCCAGAAGAAAAAACAAATCTGTGTTGGAAGAAGCACAGCTTAAATGCTCCTTAGAAGTCGGGATGGCTAGACTTTGTCTCTCATACTTCAGACATATTATCAGGAGGGCCCAGACCCTGGAGAAGGACATCATGCTTGCTACAGTGGAGGGTCAGCAAAAGAGAGGAAGACCCCCAATGAGATGGACTGGCATAGAGGCAACAGCCATGGGCTCAAGTATAGAAACAACTGTGAGGCTGGCACAGAACAGGGCAGTGTTTCATTCTGTTGGGCATGAGGTTGCTATAAGTAGGTACCACTTCAAAGACACCTAACTAAAACAATACCCTTTATCAAATACCATCTATGCATCTGGTGTTACATCCTTTATATCACTAACAGACAACATTTATTGAGTATCTGACTGTTCTACATGGTGTTGTAGGACCAGAATTGGACTTCAAACCACACGGTCAGCAGTTCAAACCCATCAGCTGCTCCTCGGAAATCTTACACATGGTCTATATGAGTCACAACTGACTTGACTTCAGTTAAGAACAACAGCAACACGTATGATGTTAAATATTATATATATAATCTCACCCTACGCCTTACCGTTCTCCTGTCTCACACAAAAGAAAATCAGGTCCTGAGAAGAAAAATAGTTTGCTCAAGGTCAAATTTGCTGAAGTTCAAAGCCAGGTTTCAGTCTCATTCCTGCTTGAGCCCATATAGACTAAGTGTTCAGTATTGCATGCTACACCCTCAGTACCAGCAGGCTGCCTCAGAGAATTACCCAGTTTCTGATACAGTCACGTAAATGTCTCAGATTCCATCTAAGATGCCTTGGCTAAGGTAATGGCTCCATTCAGGGGGAAGAGAAGGTACCTAATCCCAAAGGAAGAATCTGAAGGCTCTGTGAGACACGCCACACTTAACCAAAGGCAAAAGGTATCGACCTTTTTTTACTCAAAAACATTTTTCCATCAATTTCTACCTCCTCAATTATTGTTAAACCTAATTAGTTGCTGAAAGTCATCCATCCAGACAAGATATACACAGAGTTGAAAGATGGCTGATGGATCAGCTTTTAGAATTCAGCCTAACTGGACTTGAAGGAAGGAGCCTGGTGGCACTATGGGTTAGGTGTGCAGCTGCTAACAGAAGGTTGATAGCTAACACCCACCAGCCACTCTGAGAAAGACATGGCAGTCTGCTTTCGTAAAGTTTACTGCCTTGGAAATCCTACGGGGCAGTCCAACTTGATCATATAGGAAGGAACATTTTATTACCATGAGAGAATCGATTCATAACTAACTAGTTTGGCTTTTGGGTTTGAAACTTGAAGGCGATGTCAGATACCTACCACTTTAATCAAATTCAAGCTTTCACTCCTAAAGCACATCTTTGTTAAAAGGCAGCTTCATTGCAGCCTGGTTTTTATTTAGTTACATTACTAGAGAAATGCGTTATAGCCAATATTTTAATTATTCATGGTGGTTGGCAAATTCAGTTTCTTGCCTCTCCAGTATCTAGGAGTGGAGGAAATATTCAATTCCAAAGAAATTATGCCTTCCTGGCTTTGCTAACCAGGCAATCATGTTGTTGCCAAATGTTTTAGGAATAGGTGGGGATCTTATTTCATATATAGTTTATGAACCAAAATACTCTCAGGGGATGCCAGGTAGTTCATGTAATGCATAGCTCCTGCCCCACCCTCACTTCTCCCTAGAGTGATTGAGTATTGGATTTCCTTACAAACAAGACTATCCAGACTAATAGCAAGGAAAACAGAACCTTTGTTGTTGTTGTTGTTAAGTGCCACAGATTCGGTTCTGACCCATAGCATCCTTGCATAGGGTTTCTGAGGAACAGTTGGTGAGCTTGAACCACTGACCTTGCAGTTCAAATGACTTTGCAGTCCAGTGCATTAACCCACAGCGCCACACCAGCACTCCATTTTATCATTAAGATGATAAAAAAACTGGGTTCAGTAAAATCCGGAACTCTATGGTTTGTGTCTCCAGTTGTTAGGTCAGAAAGCTAGGCCGTTCAGAACTCTATGGTATGTGTCTCCAGTTGTTAGGTCAGAAAGCTAGGCCGTTCAGAAC
>NW_006409991.1:0-18819 GCF_000296735.1 Chrysochloris asiatica | reverse complement strand
ATTGCTGACCTTTGGGTTAACAGCCAAGTTCATAATCTACTACGCTACCAGGAGTTCCTTGGCTAGAGAGTACACATGTCAGCTTGGCTGAAGGGGAAAGCAATATACAATAAGGTAGCCAGCTCAAAAAAAAAAAAAAAAATCAAGAGTTAAGGGTAACAGAGATAAATCCTGCTACATACAGTCCTGCAATAATGGTGTGGCGCTGCAGGATGAAGTACTGGACTGCAAGGTTGGTTGGAACTACAAGATCAGCTGTTCAAACTCATCAGCCACTCCTCGGAGATTCTATAGGGTCGCTATGAGTCGGAACTGATTCGACGGCACTTAACAACACGGGTAGATACATGGAGACACCCAGGCAGAAAGGTGTGGGAGTACACCCCACATACATATAGAGTTTTGTTGAAAAATGTTTGTGCACAGGTAGTTTGCTTTGCTGTAAATATATTCATTCATTCATGTGGTAGAGCACACTGGGAGCCAAGCTATAACAACTTTTTGTTGTTGATGTTTTTAAGTGCTATCAAGTTGGTTCCGACCCATAGTGACCCTATATAGGTCTCCAAGGAGCAGCTGGTGAGCTCAGACATTTTTGCAGTCTAGCGCATTAACCCACAGCGTCACACCAGGAGTCCTACTTTTAGACATATCCAAATACCTTGAGAGAATGCTTCACGGGACTCAGGGCCTTGGTCTGAAGGGACACAAAAGTCAACTGGCATGACATAATCCAAAGAGACCACGCTCTACATCCTGCTTTGGTGAATAGTGACTGGGGTCTTAAAAGCTTGTGAGCAAACAGTACAAAAGAAGTGGCCCTCTCCCTGTCCAGAGGAAAGAAGAGTCCAGTGGACTAATGGGGTCACTCGAACCCCAGTCTCCACAACCTTGAGATGCTGCCTGGCTACACCACCAATTACTCTGAGAGGAACCACAACAGAAGGTCCTGGATAGAGCAGAAGAAAAATGTGGAACAAAATTCACAAAAACAAAGACCAGGCTTAGTCGGATAGAAACTGTGGCCCTTAGTCACCCCTCAGGTCTAGAAATGAACTCACCCCAGAGGCTCATTTTCAGCCACACAACAGGCAGCTTTATAAGGGGGAGCAGTAACACTGAGAGGCTCACACTTCTCTGAATAATGACCCAGTTGATCCACAGAGCAGCATTTGCCCAAGAACAAATAGTTCAGCAGAGTTAGGGAAAGAGGAGGCAAGGAGACAGAGGGAGGAAGTAGGAGGACGATGTTCCGTTGTGGAACAATCAATGCCATGAAACAAATGTGTGTGGATTACTGAATGGAAAACTGATCTGCCCTATAAATCTTCAACCAATTCACACACAAAAAACCCTGAAAAACAAAAAGTTAACACCTCTGAAGAAAATGGGGAGGTCAAGTGCACAAACTGATGAGACCTTGAGAAACGGCCCCCTTGGGTCTGAGGGAGGCAGGACAGAGCTTGTGCTCAGGGGTCCCCAGAGCCCAGGACTCACGAAGCCATTGCCCATGATGCGATAGAGGCCTTTAAGGGACTCCAGGTCCTTATTGGTGAAGTGGAACTGGACCATCCTCGAGTTCCGGAACAAAGGGCCCAGGGTGGTCTGGGGGAGACACAGAAGCCGATTACCGTGTTAGCAGGGGAGTATGAGAGGAACGGGAATGGGGATGAGAACAGGGCTGAGGGGGACTCACCAGGAGCTGCTGGGGGATGAGCTGCATGATCAGTTTCTGCGGCCATTGCTCCGTCTTCCTGCGAGGAGGCCAGGACAGGGTCAGCAGGCTGCACACCCACCCGACCCCCACCCACCCTGCCCTCATGGACACCTACAGGTTCTCTCCATGGTTCACGTAGACCTGGCAGGGCAGAGAGCGCGTCAGCTTAGTGTTGGCATCCACAGAGGCGGGCTTTGGCTTCTGAGGGGCCAGAAGAGTAAGAAGAGTGTTGTGATCACAAGGGGCTACTCCCGTCCTGGATGTCCCAAAGCTCAGGAGCTTCCCAGGAACCAGGGCTACGCCCAAGACCTTCAATCCCAGAATCCTCTAAGCTTCCAAATTCCTTAAATGCTGCACTCTTCTCCTGGCGCCTAAACCCTATACTCCTATAACCCTACTCTCTTTGATCTCTGTTGGGACCCCAAAGGCCAAATTTCTCCAGGTTCTGCATCTAATAAACGCATTCTTACTCTGTCTGCTCCTTAACTCGGGGTTAACTTACAGCTTCTTGAGACCAGAGTCTCACACCTCAGGGAACCCCAGCCTGTCCCCGCCCCCAGGTCCCCTGTAAGTCCACATGGCTCCCCCAAGTCCACTCACCTCCTGCCACTCGAGGACCCCACTCCAGGCCAGAAGTTTGTTGGACACTGACTGCTGCCCCCCAAGTGCTGGAGCCCCTAACTGGGCCGGGGAGGGGCCGCTCACACCTCCTGGGGCCACCGAGCCTGCCTGCCAGAGGGGAGGAAGGAGAGCAATGGTAGTGGGGTCAGACTATGAGAGGGAACATCCTGACAGGACCAGACTGGGCACCCCAACCCCCAGAATGCTGTTCTACTACCACCCCTCTAAATTTAAGGACTCCCAGGAACTACAAATCCCAGGATGCCTTGGGCTCCTTAAGGAAGCACAAGGTCTACCATCTTTCTAGACCCTCGAATCTCAGTTGAGTCAGTAGCATGAAGTGCATAAGCCTGCAAGGCTCGAGCCACAGCCCCTGGGCCCTTCTCAGGAAAGCCAACAGCTCACTGTGGGCACCTTCTCAGCCACGAGGAAGGAAAGGTCATTGGGGGGAACGTGGGGGGAGTGCCACCACCTACCATGGATGGTGCCCCAGTCTGCACAGGGGGAGCCAGGCCTGAGCCGGGAGCCACGCTGGACACCAGGCTGGGCTGGGACACGGGAGTTGGCTTCGGGGCTCCAGGGGGCCCCGGGGGCATTGGGGGGGCTGAAGCCTGGCTGAAGGGGGTACCCACTCCTGAAGCAGCCTGCTGGAGAGGGTTGATGGGTGAGACTGCAGGAGAAGAGCGGGAACAGATGTGAGCGGACATGGGTGAGGTGAATGACTGTTGGGCCCTCCTTCCCCAACTTGCCCAGGACTCACAGCGTGGGCCCAGCCCAGCCTTCTGGTTCTTGGCGGCCTCCACTGCGTTCTGGGCAGCTACCTGAGCCGCACTCAGATTCCCAGGGACCTGAGGGGAGACGGGAGGGTGGTGAGGATCACGTACCCCAACCAAAAGGCAGATTTTCTGGGAGGGATCAGTGTCTCATGAGGTCACAACGTCCAACATCCCATGGCAACAAGACTCCTTTAAATCTCGTATCCTGAGGGAGGCTCCCATCATCCCAACATCCAATGGGGCCGTCCCAAGCCCCAGGAACTCATCCTGCTCCTAGTGACGCCTTACCTGGTACTGCTGAGGCACGGGGGGCAGAGGCTGCTGGGGTGCTGCTGAGAGCGCGGCACCAGAGGTGGGGGCTGGAGGCAGTGGGACGGGCTGCTTTGGCTGGAGGGGTCCTGGGGCTGAGCCACCTCCGACTGAGAGCCAGAAGGATGGAGAGGGGCCCAAGAGGAGAGAGAAGAGCCAGTTCACGGGTGGGCAAGGGAAGCCCCCCTCATGTTCCCACCCCAGCCTGAGCCCACACCAGGCCTCACCGGGCAGCACAAGCCCCCGCACCAGCACCATGTGCCGGGGGTCCTGGCTCACATCTGTCGGTGGCTGCAGAGGTTCCAGTAGGGCTGGGGGAGCCGCCTTCTCAAACAGAAGCCGCAGAGCAGGCAGCTTCCGGGGAGACACGATGGAGAAGTGGATGCCTTGCTGCAAGGAGAGGGTGGCGAGAGAGCCTTCAGGACGGCCCTATAAATCACAACTCCCAGCAGGCCTTGGGCAGGTGAGCTTGAGCTTGTTCAACAAGAGTAAGATGAGCTGGCCAGAGTCTAGGACTCTTCTGTGGCCCCTGTTGCCCCCCACAAACCTAGGGAATCTGGGACTCCAGCCCCCTTCTTCCTTAATCCCAGGATTCCAGGACTCCAGCCTCCTCTTCCAGATGCCTTCTCCCTCAAACCCCAGAATCCAGTTCCAAGCCCGTGGTCCATCCGACCCTTCCTGTGGCCCCAGACCCTCACCTCCCCAATCTTCTGCACGAGTTTCTCTGTCGTGTACCCCGAGTACATGGTACTCTCCACAGCAGGCAGCAAGTACGGCGGCGAGTTGCAGATGAGGAGGCAGACGCGGTGTGTCTGGCCACTGCTGGGGACAAGGAAAGCCATGGAGTGGGGGCAGCAGGGACCCTGAAGAGGGACCAGGCTGAGGTGCAGGTGGCCCGCCAGTCTGAAGTCAGGGGGCAGTGTCCCCACATTACTAAGGAAAACACTGCAGCTCAGAGAGGTGAAGCAGCTGGCTCTAAGCTGCCCAGCAGGCAGGTGACCCAGCTCTGGCTGACTTGCACACAGGGTGACTGAGACTGGACACTGGCCAGGCCTCCTCTGCAAACAGCGCCTCTGGACTCTAGACCCCTGGGCTTACGTACATCTGTTCTCGCATCTTCTTGAAGTCATCGAACAACTGCAGGGCGGTGCTGAGGCCCTCGGCGATGAGGCTACAGCTCTCACCTCCTCCACCCATGAACCTGTGGGGAGAGACACTCAGCCTTCAGGACCACCTGAGCAGCCTGCTCCCAGGCTGCCCCTCCCCGAGCTGCATTAATCTCAGATCCACGGGGACACAGTCTCATCTTCAGTGCTGGTATGGCACCAGGCCAATAGCATAAGGGACAAGACACCTGTCACCTTAGTTCAGAGGAGCGGCCTAGGCCCTAATCGGAATTGAACAAATAGAAGCAGCTCATTTGTCGAAGGTTTTTCAGTATATATTCTCTGCCACAATGAAAAAAAAAAACAAAAAACTTATTATTGATTTGGTGGTTGTGATGTGCTGCAGAGTCAGTTCTGACTCATAGTGACCCTGTATAGGGTTTCCGAGGCTGTAAATCTTTATGGGAGCAGAAAGCCTTATCTTTCTCCCTCAGAAAGGCTGCTAGTTTTGAACTGCTGACCTTGAGGTTAGCAGCCCAACTCGTAACCACTATGCTACCAGAGCTCTTTATACTATTGATTTGGGGGAGGGAAGAGAGAGAGACCAATTTAGTGCCTCTGTGTCGTTGAAAGCAGAAGGCCAGGAGGGGCCCAGTTATAAGGAGGGGGCTTCAATAAGTCATGGGAAAATTCTATTCTCTTTCAGCTCCATTTCTCCAGGAATTTTTGGGAAAAGACCCTATTTTACACTGGACTTTCACAGTCATGTAACTTAGGGTGGAACTCACAGAATGAACGAAAACCTGGGTCCACCCCTGGCTCCTGCCTGCCTGTTGTTGGCAAAAATCAAGACACAATATTCAGCCGGGTCTTTGTATGACTTGAGATAGAGATACCTTCCATTTGTTCTCCACAATATAATTCCCTCATGCCTTGACAGTCCCTATTTAACAGGCTATTAGGTCCCCCAGGTCCCAGGAGGTCCTGGTCAAAACGAATGTTTTTACCAAAGACATCCTGTGTGCTGGGCACTCTGCCCAGCCTGCCACCACACCCAACAAGGCCCAGGTCCTTGCCTGTTTCACTCCCCAGGGACTCCTAAGTATTCACACAAAGCTGGGTAGAGCCAGGTGTTCACAATAGCACATGTACAATGAATAGAGGGATGAATGACCACAATTCACAATACCACGGCGCAATGGGCCTCCAACAAGGTGGAAACAACCTTTAGGATGACAGGCAAACACATTAAATGGTTTGTATCAACCAGGGCATCTTAGAAGAAAGGGCCTGCTGAGCTACTTCTACAAATCATCCACCAAAATCCCATGCAACAGAGTCCTACTCTGACGTACACGGAGTCACCGAGAGCTGGAGTACACTTGATAGGAACTGGGTGGTGATTTTGTTTTGCTTTTGCTTTTTGTTTTAGAGTTCCACAAGGTGTTGTGACTGTATGGTGGACTGTCTGTCCATTCGTTGTACATGTTATTTACCTTCCTAGCTCTATTCTGGAGTACGGTGGCTCCATATAGGATAGGCACTGGACGAGAAACACACAAAGTCAGCAGTTCGAGCCCGCCAGCCACTCTGCAGAAGAAAGATGAGGCTTCCTGGTCCCATCAAGATCTATAGCCTCGGAAATCCTATACAGGGGTCGCTATGAGCCAAAACGAATTGGAAGGCATGTAACAAGTTCTAGTCGAACTCTGAGTCACTAGCTGTGGGAGCCCCTGGGTGGAGCAAGCAGTTAAAGCCCTCGACTACTAGTTAAAAAGCTGATGCTTCAATTCAGAGGTGTCTCAGAAGACACACCTGGCTACATGCCAACGATGGGGTCGGCACAAGTAGGAATTGACTTAATGGCAGTAAGAGCCGAAACAGCAGCAGTTGTGGGGTACAGGGGCGGTGGGGGTGGGGAAGACCGCCTTTGTAGGATGGTAGCATCAGAGAGTAATCTTCCCAAAGCAAGGACATTTTGGAAAATCACACTGCACTCTCTGTTCCTCCAGGTACAAACACTCAAGATAAAAGATATGGGAGAATGTAGTAACAGCGGATTGTTTTACTTGGCTTTTCTAGTTATGGTTCAGTAGCTCCCAACAAACGACTGGGAGGAAGTAAGCACATAAAATCCTTTTGGTCCACCATGGGGACTGGAAAATTTGCTAATAATGCAAATAAAGTGGATCCATGCAGACAAGGTATGTTGTTGTTAAGTGTGTGGAATCTGTTCTGACTCACAGTGACCCTGTATAGGGTTTCCTAGGAGCGGTTGGTGAGCTTGAACCACTGACCTTGTGGTTCAAACTGACCTTGAAGTACAAAGTCATTAACCCACAGTGCCACACCTGGACTCCAAATAAGGTATGGTGGTGGTGGTGGTGGTGTGCCATGGAGCTGGTTCCGACTCATAGAGACCCTGCATAGGGTTTCCGAGGCTGTAAATCTTTATGGGAGCAGAAAGCCTTATCTTTCTCCAGCAGAACCACTGGTCGTTTCAAACTGCTGACCCTGAGGTTAGCAGCCCGATTCAAAACCACTTCACTACCAGAGATCCTTAAAATAAGGTATATGGTTGTTGTTAAGTTCTGTGGAGTTGGTTCCAACTCATAGTGACCCTGCACAGGGTTTCCAGGCTGTAAATCTTTATGGGAGCAGAACGCCTCATTCTTCTCCCACGGAACCACTGGTGGTTTTGAACTGCCAACCTTGAGGTCAGCAGCCCGATTCGTAACCACTATGCTACTAGAGCTTCTTATATAAGGTATATGAAACCCTAATTATATTAGCCAGTTTTGCTATCCAGCTAGGCTGAAAAAGAGGTATCTCAAAGGTAAGGAGGATTACACAAGCATCAAGAAAAACAGTGGGAAGTGTGCTGAGAACCCCTGAGATCCAGGGGCCTGGGAGTTGGGAACTGGGGGACATTGAGGAGAGGGTGTAGTGAGCTTCGTCAAGCAAGAGAGCTGATTGCCTTCCACCAGTAAGGGGGTGGGGGCGGGGCTATGGACACTTACTGGGGAATTAAGAGCTTTGTAACACCTGTGCAAGCAGGGCAGAGGCCAGCCCAAAGGGCCAGGGGTGAAGTTGGCCTCTGGACATGACACAGAAGCTGTTCTAACCAGCAGCTATATTCTAGTGCCTGAGCCATCTCTCCTCCTGAACTGTAATCTTACACTTCACTGATAAATCCCATAATCCTCAGCACAAGGCTGAGAGTTCTAGGCAGTTATTGGATCAAATGATTGATCCCGGCAGAGAAGCCGTGGAAGGGGTGGCTGGTGTTAGAATTTGTTTTAAAAAAAAAAAAAAAAAAAAAATTAGAGAGAAGAGGTGTGTCTGACCTTCACCTCACAGGAATCAGCCTTAGGCTGATGCAGAAGGGTTTCCCTGCTGCGTGAGGTTAGAGGTCAGACATCATCCATAGACCATTTCTACAGAGTGTGAAGAAAACCTGATTTTCTGAGACTGGGATGCAGTGAATTCTTTAATATGGCTCTTCTAGTCTTAGTCTAAGGAGCTCTGGTAGTGTAGTGATTACGAATCAGGCTGCGAACCTCAGGGTCAGCAATTCGAAACTACCAGCTGTTCCGCGGGAGAAAGATGAGGCATTCTGCTCCCGTAAAGATTTACAGCTTCAGAAACCCGGTACAGGGTCGCTATGAGTCGGAACCGACTCCACGGCACATAGCAACAAGAAGTCTTAGTCCAGGTATCTCCCATCAAACAACTTTCTTGGTGGGTAAGAGAAGGTGGGAGAAGAAAAGACACTGATAAGATGACAAGAATCATCTGGGGATGTTAGCAGAATTTACTGGAATTGCAAAAACTTGAAACTCTAGCACGAGCATAAAATGAGCCCTTTCAGAAGCAGCGAGGGGCTTCACTACCATTCAAGAAGAGCCAGGAGTGGAATGGGTCCTTTGGACTCTGAGATTCCCTGCGCAATGACTCTCCTCAATCCATGGACAGAGAGCTGTGACCCCTGAAGTGTGACAGAGGAGTTGCAGCACCAGAACCCACAGCCCGAAACACAAGACAAGAGTAAGAGTGGTGGACTTTCTAGCCCTTGGATCAAATAGAGCTAAGTAACTTGGGCAAGAGGCTTGCTCACAAAGTGGGGTGTGCCTCTAGGCATTGAACTGGGTAGGGGTGGGGTTAAGTTGTCTGACCCACTAAGCTCCAGCAGAGTGCCTTCAGGCTGAGGCTTAGAGTGCCTTCAGGCTGAGACTAAGGAGTGGTGTGTCCCGCAGGCATTTCTCAGCAGCCCTAAAAGAGTTTAGTAACAACACTAACCTGTTAACTTCTCTAATAAATCCCATAACTACAAATATGGTGGAGTCTGGGGTGGCGCTGTGAGTTAATGCGCCAGACTGCAAAGCCGTTTGAACTGCAAGGTCAGTGGTTCAAGCTCACCAGCTGCTCCTTGGAAACCCTATACAGGGTAGCTATGGGTCGGAATTGACTCAATGGCACTTACGAACAACAAACACGCTTAACAACACCAAACACTTATGGTATAAGTTCTGCAATGAATTATCAAACCCAACTGAACGGAGAGGGCTTTAGCAGGTTTGGTGTCACATTTTTGGCATAGACCTACCTCCAGTTTAACAAAAACAATATTTAGAAAGGCACATGGAGGAGGTTCAGTGACAGAGTACTGGGAGCGATAAATGAGGGCTCAAAATGTTATCAGTGGATTGGCAGAATTCCTCAGCGCGCTACAAAGCATTTTTATTTGCTTACGTAGACGTCTTGTTCTAAGTTCACTGCAAGGAGTAGATATATGATTAAGCTGTTTTACAAAGCATTTCTCTGCGACCTCCTGTTATTATCGTTAGCTGTCAATCATGGCAACTCCGTGTATTACAGAGTAGAACTGCTTCCTTGGTTGTAATCTTCAAAGCCAACCACCAGCCCTTTCTTCTACAGGGTCCCTGTGTGGGTCTGAACCACCACCTCAAACTGGTGACCTAAGCCCAGGGACAATAATTTGTTCCAAAACAATGGATAAGTATTATAAATAAAAACTAATAATACCATCTATGACCTGGCCTATGTTAGGAACAGTGGGAGCAGGAGCTCCTGGGTCTGAGAGTTAGGTTGTGGTGGAACACTGCAATTGAACGCATTGTGAACTATCAAAATCCCAACCAAACTACTGAAGGATTCACTTGGCAGAGCTCTGGCATCCATTGGGTCAATTCCAGCTCTTAGGGATGGCTGACAGAGTATGACTGCTCCTAATTAGTAGGTGAGCGTTTAACCATTTTGCAACCAGGGGCCAGTGTGCCCATCAGAAGGAGCCCTGGGGCCATATAGAAAACGGGGTCACCACTCCAGTCACAAATGGAGGCAGAGGCAGACACCAGGGCTCAACCAAGCCCCCCTGACGGAGAAGGTTTTCCTGCTTCCACACCAGATATCACACAGAACCTGCCACATAAGGGACTTGGGGACAAAAACACAACCCCTTCTCAAAGAGGCCTTTCAGCTTACCCACAAACACCCGTTCAATCCCCATTCCTCACCAGGTCCCCCAACCCGCCCCAGGCAGGGAAGGTGCTCACTTAATGCCATCGAGCCAGGTGACAAACTCATAGGCGCTGCTGGTAGGGGCGTGACACTGGACGTAGGACTCGGGGGCGCAATCCACTGTGTTGAATACGACGAGGCTGTACTGGGTCCCCCCATACTGAGAGTGAAAGAGGAAAAAACACTTAACCTGGGCCCCCCACCTCAGACCTGTGAGTCGCGGTGGGATTTCCCTCTCCTCTCTCAGACCCGGGGATCGGGGTGCAGGATCGCGTCTCCTCCCTCAGACCTGGGAATCCCCCGCCCCCCTCAGTCCCAAGAGTCCTGAGACTCACGTCTCCTCCGAAGTCCGTCTCCGCAGGAGGACCACCATTGAAATACCTGCGAAGGGCGGCGGGAAAGTCCGGGTCAGGTGGGAGGTAAAAAGGGGGCGGAGGAGGACAGGGGCGGGGCGCGGAAGCCCACTCACTCGATGGCCGGGAGCAGGTAGTGCTTGCGGAGCCCCTCGAAGTAGGGCCCCAGGTTGGCCGTGCCCTCGATCACAAACACCACGTCAGCCACCAGGCCCCCGGCGCGGGCCGGGCCCTCGGACCCGGGGACCATGCCCCGAGCGACAGCCACCACCGCCACCGCCGCCTCCGGGGCGGAATGATCGGAAGTGTGACTATGCGGCGCGCGCATCCTCGCCTGGCAGCTACGTGCTGCTGCTGACGCTCCCGCGGCCATGTTGGTGCGGGGCAGACAGGGCGCCTGTTTTCCAGTTCCTGTCAGGCTCATCCAGGGGAAACTCCGAAGAGGTCTGCGAGCTCTTTTAAGAGCTCTATGCGGGTAACTGGGTTCTTGGCAGGACTGTGGAGAGGAACACATTCAAAGAGGCGCCATTGACAGCCATCTTTGAGCGGGGAAATGTTATTTCCGACTCTGTTCAAAATCCGACGAGCAAGAGATTTGGTTAATATGCAACACGTAAACTACCCTTGGTTTTTAAGAGGGAGAGTAAGTTTCCAATTACGTTCTTTTGACAGACGGGAGTTTGGGAAACAGTCCAATCACATCCACCTAATTGAGGTTGCTAGGTAACACTTTAAAGTTGCCCTCAAGTTGGAAGCGAGTGCAGCTGTTCCCTCCACCTCCAAAGAGATTATTCCAATTTACGGAGAGGTTGCTAGGCAACGCCTAATAACTGTTTTCTGGGAGAGGAGCCAGAAAATGGGCTGAGATCATAGACATATCCCAGGTGGATTAAAAATGTAAATGTAATAAATGAAACCATCAAAATAATCGAAGTAAAAGGGCACACTGTTTACTCGTGAAGACTGGAAAGAGTTTCTTGGCATACAAACCCGGCAAACTTAAAATATTGATCAACTGGTTCATAAAAGGCTCCATAAACAAAATTGAAAGATAGATCATAAACTAGGAAAATAATTGTAAAGTATATGTGGACGGAAATATACAACACACACACACAATCTTAATCACTACAAATTTACAGAAATAGACATAGGGCTCACTTTTCATAAAGAAACATTACAATGTGTCATATGAAAATTAATCTTTACTAATGCAAGAGTGCTAACAAAAAGCCTACTAAAATAACCATTTATGATTTTCATGGTATCATTTATGCTATATATATAACATGAATGTGTGTCTGTCTACCGGAGTCCTGGTGTGGCGCTGTGGGCTTATGTGTCAGGCAGCAAAGTCGTTTGAATTGCGAGGTCAGTGGTTCAAGCTCACCAGCTGCTCCTTGGAAACCCTAGACAGGCACTTCACTACAACAACAACAACGTCTATCGAGGCAGGAGGGTTTGGGTCCAATGAGAAGTCTCATGCATTGTCAGTTTGCTCAAGTACAATTTGATTTAAAAAGTGCATTCCTTTGAACACAGCAATAGAAGCATTTGGCCACATTTAATTTTGTTTTGATTTTCTTGACTGAAAATCCTGTCAATGAGTAACAACATCATTTGTTGTTGTTAAGTGCCATCCAGTCGGTTCTGACCCATAGCGACCTTGTATAGGGTTTCCAGGGAGACGCTGGTGAGTTTGAACTTTCAACCTTGCACTTCAAACGGCTTTGCAATCTGACGGATTAACCCACAGCACTACACCAGGACTCCTACAACTTCAAGGACTGCTTAAAGTAAAAGCAACAGGAGTTTATTGAGGAATAAAGACAGTGAAAATGGCCACTCCCATTATACAGTGAAGAACACAGTTTTGCGAAGTTGTAGCAGGAACTAAAAGTTACAGACTCATAATTGGCAGAAAGGTAATCGGGAGTCAAAGGCAGCATGTCTGAAAGTAGGGATAGGTAGATACCAGATACATGGGATTACATGATTGGTTGTTAAGAGTATGTAATTGAAAGTATACATATTCTTCAGTTTATTACAGGATGGTTACAGGATAACAGAAGACAGATTTCTCAGGTGGTGGGTGGTTTGAACCCACCAGCCATTTTGTTGGAGAAAGATGAGACAATATGCTTCTGTTAAAGATGTCCAGCTTTGGAAATCATGATTTATGGAGTCCTTCTCTGTCCTGTCTGGTCACTGTGAGTCTGCATTGATTCAAAGGCAGTGAGTTGGTTATCAAAATTACTTTCTCAATCATATCTTTATTTTCCAGTGTAAAGATTTATTGATAATGCTGTGCGTCTGGACCCTTCAGGTACAAGCTTTCACATCATGAATTTACTTGACCAGAGTGGAAAGGCCCTTTGGGAAGAGATGAATGGTTTCCAACACCTGCCAGACCTCAGAAAAAAAGAACTTCTCCCTGAAGTTATTTATTTAAGTCCGCATCAAAGTCAGGTCAACATCAAGGTCAGGGGAACTGCTGTTAGAAAAGGTAACTTTTGAAATTCATCGTGGATTCAAGACTTGAAAATGGAGTTAAGGCTCTGCTTTCAGATTGTTCTATTTACACCCACCAAGTAAGTGCCTCTGTTTCTGTTTTTATCTTTTTATTGTGAATTGAGTGAAGGTTACTGAACAGATCATCAGTTTTACATTCAACAAATCAGATACTTTGTTTCATCACAATAATTGCAATCCCCTTCATGTAACAATAGTTATCCCAGTTTTTCCCTATAAGAGCCTCTGAATTTTTGTGTGTGTGTGTGTGTCGGGGGTGGGGGGTGGTACTTTTTATTGTGCATTGAGTGAAGATTCACAAGTTTAAGTGCTTCTGATTTTTAAACTTTCGTGTATCCATAAAGTTATCTATTTTGACTTCTACATGCTAGGCAGGCGTCTCAAAACGAATGGACATTTCTTATATAATCACTTTGTCATTATCACCAGTAACAAAATTAAGTTATTTACTATAATAACACCAAGTAATTAGATTTCCTCAGTTCTCTCAAAATGACTTTTTGCAACTGTTTTCTCTCAAAGATTCAAACAAAGACCACACTGATGACTATTAGACAGTTTCTAGAGTGTTTTTTTTTTTTTTATCTAGCCAAGTCTCCTCTTGGATGCCAGAGTCACTAAATGTTTAATAAGTTTTAAAAGAGCCTAAAAGTAACAGATGGAGAACAATTGGGAGTGGGCTTGTCTGTGACTTCAACGTTGATTTTGTGTTTAATCTTCAACCACCTCCTCTTCCACATACTTGGAAAATGGGTTAGAATAACATCATCAACCTGAGCAGTCTAAAGTATGGTCTTCAAGATAGAGTAGTCTAACTCTATCACTTGCTAATTGTGTGCTCCTGGAAAAATTACCTAATTCTCAGGGTTGAGATCATTATTGAAGTGAGCATCAAATGACATGTCTATCAACTTCTTACTACAGTGCCTGGCACATCATATATCATTCAGAAAAAGATGTCATTTACTAGATGTAAATGATAAATAAATAAAAGAATCTTATCTTCATCTGTTCACCTAGTATCAAATGTCCAATCAATGAGCTATTTTAACATTGACTCCTCGTGAAAACCTTCTAATTCCATAGAATACAGTAGTAGTCAAAGTCTTGGTAAAGTATTTTTCCACTTGATTTCTGATGTTGGTATGTACAGGTTTTTTTTTTTTTTTTCAAAAGAAACCTGACTGCAAATAGTAGTTCTAGGTTCAGTACAATGGCTCTGTCGGATAATCACTGAACTGCGAACCACAGGGTTGACAGTTTGAGCCCACTAGTCGCTCCACAGGAGAAAGACGAGACTTTCTGCTCCCGCAAAGATTGTTGTTGTTATGTGCCGTCGAGTCGGTTCTGACTCATAGCGACCCTGTACAGGGTTTCCAAGGCTGTAAATCTTTACGAGTAGAAAGCCTCATCTTTCTCCCACGGAGCTGCTGGTAGTTTCGAACTGCTGTCCCTGAGGTTCGCAGCCCGATTCATAACCACTATGCTACCAGAGCTCCTTCCACAGAGATTACAGCCTTGGAAATCCTCTACAGGGTCGCTATAAATTGGAACTGACTCAGCTGCACCGAACATTACTAGATGGATTACCTTCATCTGGGGAATTCATGCAAAATTCATCTGAAGTCAGCAAAGATCTCCTGCACTCCACGTCCTCTTCTGAATCAGGCTTGAATTTCTGGAAGTTCCCTGTTGATGTACTGCTGCAGTTATTTTTGAATTGCCTTCAGAAAAATATTGCTCGCATGTGATATTAAAAGAAAAAAAAAAGTAACAGAGAAAGGGGAACTAGTCAACAGGTAAGAAAGAATATTAAAATGATGGTGGTGGTGTGGCATGGAATTAAATTCTGCCCTGTTAACTATAAGGAAATTTTTCTTTAGATAAATTGGTTGAATTTACTGATTAAGCAATTCCATTTCTGTATTTGAAATGTTTTTGTTGTCAAGTGCTGCTTAGTGGCTTCTGACTCATAGTGACCCCTGTATAGGAGCAGCTGGTGAGCTTGAACCGCCGGCCTTACGGTTCAAACTGACTTTGGCAGTCCAGTGCATTAACCCACAGTGCCACACCAAGATTAGGAATTGTTGTTGTTGTTATGTGCCATGGAGTCGGTTCCGACTCATAGTGACCCTGTACAGGGTTTCTGAGGCTGTAAATCTTTACGGGAGCAGAAAGCCTCATCTTTCTCCCCTGGAACAGCTGGTAGTTTCGAACTGCTGACCTTGCGGTTCGCAGTCCAATTCGTAACCACTACGCTATCAGAGATTAGGAATAGTGAAACATAAAATTAGATATCTTAAGGTGGACGGACTCTGGCTTCTGGAATTATGATGGATTCAGTGTCCTGATATTTTCATCAGAGGTGGGGCTACCCTTCAAGGATCCCTCCCTTCTGTCTGCCTTCCTGCCTGCAAAACCAAACCAAACCAGGAACCAGAAAATAACAAAAAGGAAGATTTTTGTTTGTTTTGAGGGGGACTTCCTGCACCAGGAAGGTAGGTAGGTGCTGTATTGGGAAAGGCTGGTTCTCCAACTAAAGCAGGATC
The DNA here is from genome assembly GCF_000296735.1 of Chrysochloris asiatica. Classification (NCBI taxonomy): domain Eukaryota; kingdom Metazoa; phylum Chordata; class Mammalia; order Afrosoricida; family Chrysochloridae; genus Chrysochloris; species Chrysochloris asiatica. The sequence goes on along the minus strand of NW_006409991.1, from coordinate 3,315 downwards.
CCTAGAGCAGCTGAATCCATGATCAATTAGAAACCGGCAAAAGCAAAAGTCCCCACAGAAATCAAATCAAGTAATGAGTTCCCCAAGGAGCTCTGCTAGCGTAGTGGTTACCAAATGGGCTGCGAACTGCAAGGTCAGCAGTTCGAAACCACCAGCTGTTCTGTGGGAGAAAGATGAGGCTTTCTGCTCCTGTAAAGATTTGGAGAAAGATGAGGCTTTCTGCACCTGTAAAGATTTGGAGAAAGATGAGGCTTTCTGCTCCTGTAAAGATTTACAGCCTCGGAAACCCTGTACAGGATCGCTATGAGTCGGAACCCACTCCACCACGGCACATAACAATGAGTTCACAAACACCAAGTCTGCCAATACAGATGTGAAGACTTAGTGCTGTGAATTACTTAAGATGGCCCTTCTGCCCCTGACAGGGGTGGGATGGAAGCGGGGAGGCGGTGCCTGTCGGTTTCAGCTGAGAGGAAATTGTCTGGAGTGAAGACTTGTATCCTCAGTGTTTTCAATCCTGAATTGTAATCTGTTGCTTTCCTAGTAAACCCCATAATAATTAATATTGTCAATGAGTTCTATGTAGCGATTGCAGAAAACAATCAAATCCAGCAGAGAAGTGGAGAGTGCTGTGGGAAAGATGAATTGGGAAAAAGTTTGTCAAACTTCTGCTTAATTGAAATTGACCTTGGGTGTTAATTTTAATTCCCCTGCCCCTTTGTAATGTTAGAGAAGGTCACATGCTGCGGTGGAGTTAATTATTCAATGTCTCTTCTGGCCACAGTCTCTGGAATCTCTTCTTACCAAACACCTTTTATATTGATGGGTCTGGGTAAAAGGAGGTGGCCAGAGACGCTGGTGGCTTATATGATTCAGCTGTGAGTGGTTAACAGAGTTCATTGTGATTGTAAACAACCTGGAGCTCTAATGTGTATAAATTGAGTCATCTCAGAAGCAGCTGCTGAAGATCTTACTGCCATGCAGAACCAGAGTGGAACACGTCTTTTTGGACCCTGAGGTACCTGTGCATTGAACCTCCTTCACCCAGAGACAGAAAGCTGAGACACCAGAGGAGAGGCAGCAAGAGAACCAAGAGGAACAGCACAAAACAGGGTGGTGGGCTTTTCAGCCCCCAGGGCAAGTAAAGCTGAGTAACACTGGGAATGAGACTTGATCGTTGAGTGGGGTGCCTCCAGACTCTTTACTGGGGAGAGCTAGATGTGCTGACCCACAGAGCTCGAGTTGAACGCCTTCAGATTGAGGCTTATGGTGGCCTGGTGTGCCCTTTGAGCATATTTATCAGCTGCCCTAAAAGATATGTGGAGTCCTGGTGTGGTGCTGTGTGTTAATGCACAAGGTCAGTTTGAACTGCAAGGTCGGTGATTCAAGCTCACCAGCGGCTCCTCAGAAAGCCTATACAGGGTTGCTATGAGTCAGAACTGACTTGGCGGTGCTTAACAAAAGATTTTTTTGTAATATTGCTAGAGCAGGTCGAGAGACTGAGGGCCACAGAGAGACCTGGCTGACCTTGCTGGAAGAAAGAAGACATGTGCATTTCTGACCCTGGATGATGACCTGTTAATTTCCCTAATAAACCCCATAACTGTGAGTATGCTGTCTGAGTTCCATGTGGCCTTTGCAAATTTTTTTTGTTAAGTTTTTAATTTGAATTGAGTGATAGTTTACATGGGAGAACACTGCTTTTGTACTCATCCTATCGTATTTCGTTTCATTGCAGTGATTACAATCTTCTCCCTGCATCATCATTCAACAGTATTTGCTTCTATTCCCTCTGTTTTTTTTTTTTTTGGATGTACACAAAAACACTCAGGAATATATAATCGTTTAAACAACCAAAGGGTACATTCTGCAAGCCTGCCTCCTGGCCGCCAGCACACAGCCTTTCTCTTTCCATGAGTCTACTTCTTAGCTGCTCCCTCTCTCCATGTCCTCATCTCTGGTGTCACTGTTAATCTGGATAGGGTCCCACATTCCGCTCGTGCTCTTCTCCCTTGATGGTCCTAGGTAGGGTCCTCTGTTCCTGGAATGTAAGATTAACAACGCCCCACTTTGTTACAAAACTTCTACCTTTACTGCAATTAATTATTGAACCCAGCTGAGTTAGAATGTGCTGTTGGGGAGGGATAGCTGGTATCATTCTTTTTGCAGATGTCTGTATGTCATTTTTGCAAAACTATGTTAGAGTCCACAGAAACAACGTTCAATAGTTATAGAATGTACTCTAACGTGAAATATGGTAGAAGAAGGACACTAAGTTGTGTAGATGAGTAAATGATCCCCAAAATGTGTGGATTAAAACAGCAACATTTATTTGGTAGTGCAGTGGTTACGAATCAGGCTGCTAACCTCAAGGTCAGCAGTTCGAAACTACCAGTTGTTCTGCGGGAGAAAGATGAGGCTTTCTGCTCCTGTAAAGATTTACAGCCTCAGAAACCCTGTGCAGGGTCACTATGAGTCGGAACCGACTCCGACTCCGTGGTACTTAACAACAACAACAATTGATTATTTACAAGATTTGGCTGATCAAGCTTAGCTGGGTCTTGGACTTAACGGCTCTCACTGAGTGAAACCAAAGTGTTGGCTGGGCTATAGTCATCTTGGCACTCGCTGAAGGAAGGAGTGGCTTCCACAGCAGATTCAGTTCTTCTGTTTGTATCATTTTCCCACTGGGCAGCTCACAACTTGGGAGCTTATTGCAGCAGAGTGAGGATGCAAGATGTGTTGAAAACTTGGAACTCTAATGCATACACATTAAACTGTAATGTCCAGAAAAGACAGAATGCAAACAAGATGAAAGTCAGTTTTTAGAACCTTATCTCAGAAATGCCATTACATAAAGTCCTTAATAAGATCCCATCCACACACAAAGCAGATGGCGAGGATGATAGCTTAATGGGATGTGTCAATTTGGCTAGTGGATTGGCAGATAACAGTGTAATTATGATCTAATGTGTGTGGCCAAATCAGTTAGAAGAAGAGCTTCCTTAGGCATGTGGCCTACATGCAGTGTATAAACATGTTTTGGAAAAGCATTCTCTCAACCCTGCAATCTGACTTCTAGTTCTTGGAAATTAAACTAGCAGAGACCTGCGACCACTTGGCTGACCATCAGGTTTTGGGTTTGTCAGCCCCTGGAACCATATAGCATCAGAGGTCATCAGACTACCATCTGACCTATGAATTTGGGATTTGCCAGCTCCCACATTGTGTGAGCCATTTCTATATACACAAACACTTCACTGGTTTTAATGACCTTTTGCTTTCTTCTATATGATGTTCTTGATGTCATCCCAC
>NW_006409990.1:9531-18952 GCF_000296735.1 Chrysochloris asiatica | reverse complement strand
GAGCAGCTGAATGCCTTAGATTAGAAAGCACTGGATTTCTTGCTTCTGCTACATATTTCACTGGTTGTAAGCATTCCAACTTTCTAAATATTGCTTTTGTAAGTGGTCCGGAGTTCTGGGACAGTCCCCTGAGCCTGCGTGTCAGGTATTCTGTGTTGTTGCTGATGGAGCTCCTCACTGTACTTCCACCCAATCCACCATCTTGTTTGTTCTCAGATTTATAACTTTTAAATATTTATTCCCCTGTGTACAGAGCCTAGTGGCACTGTGGGTTGGGTACTGGGCTGCTAACAGCATGGTAAGTGGTTCAAATCCACCAGGTGCATCATTCACTGGGAGAAAGATGAGGTTGTCTGCTCCCATAAAGGTCTACAGTGTCACTATGAATCGACTCGGTTGCAGTAGATTACCATATCAGATTCCTCAAATATCACAGTTGGATAAAAATATCAAATATCATATCTATGATGACAGACATATGAAACTGTTCACTGCAGATTAATAAGTAAGCACAAGTAAGTGTGATTACCTGTTTGGCATTGTGGGTTAATACACTGGACTGCAAGTTTGCTTCGAACCACAAGGTAAGTGATTCGAGCTCACCAGCCGCTCCTCGGGAACCCAATACGGGGTTGCTGTGAGTCGGTACCAACTCGACAGCACTTAACAACAGCAACAAATTGGGTAATTGTCCCTCATGAGTTTTTTCCCCTCTTGGCTTCTGTCCATCAGCTGTGACAAACACACACTGGTGTTTTCAATACCTTGATTTAAACCTATCACATTAAAAAAATCATTCATCTATAGCTCCAATTCTGATCTACCCAGATAGACTTTTCCATCTGGACACCTTACCATTACAGTACTTCAAAAATGATTGTCTAAAAACCAAATCAAACCAGCTTCTTAATCTCTTTATTTTGGCAGTGTACCCTTCTTAGAGTTCTGGTGTGGCACTGTGGGTTAATGCGCTGGACTGCAAAGTTGTTTGAACTACAAAGTCGGTGGTTCAAACTCACTAGCTGCTCCTTGGAAACCCTATACAGGGTCGCTATGGGTCAACACTGACTCAATGGCACTTAACAACAACAATATACCTTTCTTCTGCCTCAGTTTCCTCACTTCTAAAATGGAGATGCTAACAGAACCTACCTCACAGAGTCAATGCTTATTGATTGTGGTAGGTACTGTTATTACTTGTGTTTTATTGATTATGCAAGGTTATTCAACTACATGGATAATAACAAATTATGGATAACATTGCTAAGAATGGGAATTCCAGAACACTTAATCATACTTATTAGGAACCTGTACATAGACCAAGAGGCAGTCATTCAAACAGAACAAGGAAATTCTACATGGGTTAAAATCAAGAAAGGTGTGCATCAGACCTGTATCCTTTCAACATCTTTTAAATAATAGAGAAGCTGGATTATATGAAGAAGAATGAAACAGCAAGGTCGGGAGAAGATTCATTAACAACCTACAACATGCAGATGACACAACCTTGCTAGCTGAAAGCAAAGAAGACTTGCAGGACTTGCTGATGAAGACCAAAAAATACAGCCTTCAGTATGGATTACAACTCAAAGGAAAGAAAGCAAAAATCCTCACAACTGGACCAATAAACAACATCATGATAAATACAGGAAATAGTGAAGTTGTCAAGGATTTCATTTTACTTATATCCATAATCAACATTCCTGGAAGCAGTAGTCAAGGAATCAGATGATGTATTGCATTGGGCAAATTGGCTGCAAAAGACTTCCTGAAACTGTTAAAGAGCAAAGATGTCAGTTTTTAAGACTAAGGTGCACTTGACCCAAGTGTTGATATTTTCAGTCACCTCGTATACAGGTAAAAGCTGGACAGATAAGGAAGACCGGAAAAGAAATGATGCATTTAAATTATGGTGATAGAGAAGAATATACTGAAAGTACCATGGACTGCCAGAAGAACAAACAGGTCTGTGTTGGAAGAAGTATAATCAGAATGCTGCTTAGAAGCCAGGATGGTGAGACTTCATCTCTCATACTTCAGACATATTTTCAGGAGGGACCAGTTCCTGGAGAAGGACATCATGCTTGGTAAAGTAGAGGGTCAGCAAAAAAGAGGAAGACCCCCAGTGAAATGAAAGCAGCAGCAATGGACTCAAGCTTAACAATGATTGTGAGGATGGTGTAGGACTGGACAGTATTTCCTTCTGTTCTGCATAGGGTCACTGTGAGTCAGAACCCACTCAACAGCACCTAACAACAACAACGGCAATCGTGGCATGGCATTGTTTGTTGCTTAATTGTTCATAATGTGTGTTTATTGTGTTATTAATTTTGTTTAATTTTGAAAGATGCACAAACGGATAAGTAATACAGATGTGTGTACAGCAAAATGCAGGTATTCTCTCTACTTCTCATTCTTACAAAATCTCATTCTGAACATGATTTTTTTTCAACATTCAAAATTTCAAGCTTTATATGTTATGGAATTGAAAGAATTTATCTTTTGTTCATTTCTACCATTTGTTTATGTTAAGACCTTCCCCATAAAGAAATCAGGATTGAAAGGGGCTGGAGTTAATATGAAGAAACCTGTTTGCTGAGGTTGTCAAAGACACGTGATTCTTGTAGCTTGGACTGGGATGGTGGCTGTGCAGAGAAAAAGCAGTGGGCTGAATCATATTAATTGTAAGTTGAGTTGCTGATAGATTGATGGGGGTATAGTGAAGAAAAAGGGAAGCAAAAGAATCCTAGATTTTTGACATGAGCAGCTGGAGAAGAGAGAGTATCTTTTCCTAAGCTGAGGGGGTGATTGGGGCTATTTTGGTCTATGATACTTTCTGGATGATACTCATTAACATATGAGCCGTTTAGCAGGATCCTTAAATACAGGCTGACTGATCCCTGGACTCTCTGCTATTGTCCCTTGATCTTTATTCTTTGAACTTCCTCCATTACAGTGCCCATCTGCTCTGTAGGAATGTTCTTTCTGTGTTTACAAAGTGTTCTTGAGTTTGTCCTGTGTTCTTTCTGGTGACTCCATCCAGGGTACGAACGTGGGCCTGGGTTTCTCATTACCCCATCAGGGAGCTCCAGGAGGAGGGTCCCAGGCACTGGAGAACCATCAGCACCAGTGTGGTACTGCTCAGAGCTCTCTGTGGTAGTCAGGTTGTCGCAATAAGGGTCCTGAGGTTCCTGAGGGCAGATGCTGCTCAACTCACCACCACCTTTTCTTTCCGCATACGGCCATGAAAGGAGAATCTAGCCTCAGATAGGAGTGTGTGGTCTAGAAGAGTTAGTTTGGAACAAATCAGTAAAACCGTAGTCCATGGGTTGTTGTTGCTATTGATGTGATCCCTGTGCAACACAGTGCCCAGTGAAGCTTCCAGTCCGCGAACTCGACAAGTAGGTTCAGAGGACACAGGCCTTTAAAAACATGAAAGCAATGCCAGAAGGCCTACTTACTACAGGGATAAAATAAAGACCACTCTCACTGATTCTTAGCACCCCCACTGCTCCATCCCTACCCCCTCCCAGGCCCCACCACACACACACACACACCATCAGTTTGATGCCTGGCATATGACTGTTTTGTGTTAATGATCCAGAGAAGAGGCCTCTGACTTCCTGCCAGAAGAACACACACTGAGTTGTTTGTGTGAGAGTGACAATGTGCTGTGTAGGGCTGTGTGCAATCCCTCCTGATTCTACTAGCAGCCAGGACCTTGCCAACAAGTGGTTCCTAGAGTTAGAGACACAGTCTGCTCTTGGAACAGAGTTTTTGGACAAAACTAACTGAACCTTCTAGGGAAGTCAGCAGTTTAGATCTTGCAAAAGTTACCCTTTAGCTGATCCACAGTTCTGTTGTGGTAACCAAAGGTTATAAACCTGAAATGAAATAAAATGTTTGTCACTAAGTATAGTTCCACTTAGCAAACAAAACCCTGTGAGATTACGCTGCTCCCTTTTCCTGGAATGTCCTTGTGTGCTGTGTCTTCAAGGAGGCCATTTGGCCAAGATCCCAAATCCCTGGCCTTTGACCAGCCACCTACTGCCTCCCCAGACTCCCCAGAGAACTACACAGAAAGACAATTCTGGCAAAAGGACACTTTTTCCGAAAACATCTGTGTAAAACTTTAGCACTCCTGGGTTTGTCTGGATTTCTTCAAAGACAAAGAGGCACAGAAATATAAATCCTAGAAAAATGGTGAGACTCAAGGCCTTGATCAAATTAACTAAGTTGCAACCAACTCTAAGGCTTTCCAGAGCTTGGTGTACAGGGGAGCCCCAAGTTTGAACTTGCTACTGTAAGTCTTAATTCCCTTTTCCAAGTTAATGAACGTCTACTCAATCCATGATCCCAAATTCAAATGCCTCCTCCTTTCTGAATTTTCCTTGACTACAGAAGAATGAGCTTATGCCTTCACTTGTGCTCCTACAGCCGTTCGTGTGTTTCTTTTTGATCGTTTTTCTAGGCCTTATTGTGGTCATCTGTTTACATGGCCCTCTTCCTAGATTGCCAAAGGTAGACTCTGTCTTATTCCTCCTTTTATCTGCAGTGCCTGGCAAGGTGCCCAGCATTGAGAGGTGTTCAGTGTGTTGTTCTCAAAGTCTTGTATTTTGGCACTGGAAACAAGGCTAGTGGGGTTGGTGTGGGCTGCCTCTGCCTGAAGAAGGGGGCCTTTCTCTTCGCACAGATATATCAGACTGCTAACCAAAAGGTCAGCAGTTCAAACCTACCAACCACTTCTCGGGAGAAAGTTAAAGCTGTCTGTTCCCATGAATATTTATAATTTCAGAGACTCTAGAGAGCAGTTCTACTCAATTCTGCAAATCCAATATGAGTCAGAATTGACTCAAGGATATGTTACTGCAGGGCTGCATCAGGCCAGAGACGGCACCTTCCAATTTGTACCAAGATGCCATGGTGTTGTTGTTGTTATGTGCCGTCAAGTCAGTTCCAACTCATAGCAACCCTGTATACGACTTCCAAGGAGCAGCTGGTGGATTTGAACCCCCAACCTTGCAGTTAGCTTGCATTTAGAAGTCCAATGCTTATTCTACAGTACAACACCAGAACTTCATAGAGGCTTATAATCTCCCTGGTTGGAAGAGCACAATCAGAATTAGCTACTTTAAGAATGGCTAAATAGGAAGGAATAAAAGTCAAAAGGAGTATTTCCCTATGCGAATACTTTCCATTACTCACAGGTTTCTGATTTTAGGAAACTGATTGTCATGTACCATGCTTTTCAGTATCATGTCGTGTGTTGCTGTTAATATTTCTAGCTGCCGTCAAGTCGTCCCAAGTCATGGGAACCCATGTATGGCAGAGCAGAACATTGTTCGATAGGGTTTTCAAGGCTGGGATTTTTTCAGAAGCAGGTTTCTTCTTTCTTTGCACTTCTTCCTCTTGTTTCTCTTCCTCTTTTGGCACCCACTGTGGGTTACGTTCCACAAATGTACCTTTCTTCTGAGGTACCTCTGGGTAGACTTACACCAGCAGCCTTTTGGCTAGCAGCCTGTTTATACCACCCTGGGACTCCTGTACCATATTATATAACATGTTGCTGTTGGTACGTGCTGTCAAGTCAGCTTTGATTCATAGTTACCTTATGCACAGTGGAATGAAACCCTGTCCTGTCCTACACCACTCTCACATTTATTGTCATGTTTGAGCCCATTGATGCATCAACTGTGTCAATCCATCATGTTGTGGGGTCTTCCTCTTTTTCTATGAACCTCTACTTTACCAAGCATATGTCAGTCTCCAGGGCCAGGTTCTTTTTGATAGCATGCCCAAGGAACATGAGACAAAGTCTTGCAATTCTTTCTTCTAAGGAACATTCTGTCTGTACTTCTTCCAAAGCAAATTTGTTTGTTCTTCAGATAGATAATGGTACTTTCAATATTCTTCTCCAATACCATAATTCAAATGCATCATTTCTGATATTCTCTGCTTTCAATCGGGTATCAACAATGATGTACCTCATTCCACATCCTCTTCTGAATCTGGCTTGAATTTCTGGCAGATCCCTGTTGATGTTATGTTGCAGCTGTTTTTTATCTTCACCAAATTTTACTTGAATGTGATATAACTAGTATTGTTTGATAATTTACACATTCTATTGGGTAAATAGTATTCTTTCTTTAGAATGGGCACACACATGGATCTCTTCCAGTTGGTTGGACAGGTAACTATCTTTCAAATTTCTTGGCATAGACTAGTAAATGTTTCCAGTGCTGCATCAGTTTGTTGAAACAGTTCAATTTGTAGTCCATGATTTCTCGAAGTCTTGCTTTTCACTAATGCTTTCAGAGCAGCTTGGGCTTCATCTTTCAATACCATCAGCTGTTGACTATATTCTTCCTCTTGAAATGGTTAAATGTCGACCTGTTTGTTTTTTTTTTTATATAGTGACTCTGTATATTCTTTCCATCTTTTTTTGAGGCTTCTAGCATTGTTCAGTATTTGCCCACAGAAAACCTTCAGTATTGCAACCCAAGGCTTGAATGTTTTCTTCAGTTCTTTCAGCTTAAGAAATGCTGAGTGTGTTCTTCCCTTATTATAATACGTGACTTTGTCTTCTTAAGCTTCCCTTTGCAATTTTCTTTTCAGCAATTTTACTTCAACATTTCTTCTATTCACTTTACCTTCTCTACATTCAAGAGCAAGTTTTAGAGTCTCTTCTGACATCCATTTTGGTCTTTTCCTTCTTTCCTGTCTAAAAAGACCTCTTGCTTTCTTCTTCTATGATGTTCTTGATATCGACTCACACTTCCTCTGGCCTTAGGTCATTAGTGTCCAGTGCATCAGATATGTTCCTGAGATGGTCTCTAAATTCAGGTGGCATATACTCAAAGATGATATTTTGGCTCTTGTGGACTCAGTTTAATTTTCTTCAGCTTCAGCTTAAACTTGCATATGAACAGTTGATAGTCTGTCCACAGTTTGCCCTGACATTGTTTTGGATGAGTCGGAACAGACTCCACGGCACATAACCACCACCACCACCATGAAGCTTCTCCATAGTCTTTTTGCACAGATGTAGTAAATTTGATTCCTGTGTATCCCATCTGGTGTATAGTCACTGTTTATGTTGTTTTTAAAAATTGGTATTTGCAGTGAATATATCCTTGGACTTGCAAAATTCTATCATGTGATCTCCAGCTTCTTTCTGTAACCTAGGCCATAAATTCCAACTATGAATCCTTCCTCTTTGTTTCCAATTTTTTCATTCCAATCAACATTAACTACCAGTGCATCTTGATTGCATGTTTGATAAATTTTAGACTGAAGAAGTTGGTAGAATTCTTCAATTTCATCATCGTCTTTAGTGGTAGGTATGTAAATTTGAATAATACTAGTATTAATTGGTCTTCCTTGTTGTTGTTACGAACGGTGGAGTTGGTTCCGACTCTTAGTGACCCTATATAGGATTTTTGAAGTTTTAAATCTCCATGGGAGCAGAAAGTCTCATCTTTCTTCTACAGAGCGGCTGTGGGCTCAAACCTCAGACCTTGTGGTTTGCAGTCCAGTGCTCATCATATGAAACCACCACACTCCTGGTCTTCCTTGTTTGTTGTTGCTAAGTTCTGTCGAGTCAATTCCAATCCATAGTGACGCTGTATAGGGTTTCCAAGGAGTGCTGGCGAGCTTGAACCGCTGACTTTGCGGTTCAAACCAACCTTGCAGTCTAGAACATTAACCCAAAGCACTACACCAGGACTCCTGGTCTTCCTTGTAAGCATATGGATATTATCCTATCACAGACAGCATTGTACTTCAAGATAGATTTTGAAATGTTCTTTTTGATAATGAATGCAACACCATTCCTCTTCAATTTGTTGTTCCTGGCATAGTAAATCATATTATTGTCTGATTCAAAATGGCCAATACCAGTCCATTTCGACTCACTAATGCTTAGGGTATCAATTTGTATGAATTCCATTTCATTTTTGATGACATAATTTACCTAGAGGCACTCTTCATGATTCTCAGTGACTACCTGTTCAGAAGTAGTCCGCCCCTCCTTCTTTCTAGTCTGTCCATCATGGGTGACCCTGCTGGGATTTCCAATGCCACGGGCATAGCTTCCAGCAGCACAGCAACATGCAGAGCACCGCAGTACAACAAATTGACAGACGTCTATTGTTGCTGTTTAGTACCTTCAAGTTGGTTCCAAGTCAAAGCCACCCACTATAGGGCTTCTGAGGAGTAACTGGTGGGTTTCAACTGCTAACCTTGCAGTTAACAGTCCAGTGCTTATCCTCTAGCACTATACCTGGATTCCTATAAGTTCATTTTCTCCCCTTTCACTTTGGAATGACATTATATATATGTATATGTATATGTATGTATAAATCATATATACATACATCTTTACGCTTGTCATTTTATATCCATGCCTGTGATGCGCATCCCCTTTCCCCCTCCTCAGCTGCCTTCTTCCCTGGAACTGTGTTTTCTTATCTGTCCCTCCACTACAGTCGGAGCACCTTAAGGAAAAAGAACATGCCTCCTACTTATTTGTGTTTATCTTCCTGCTTTGTAGTATAGTGAATAGTGGTGGTGGTGGTGGTGGTGATGGTAGCGGTGGTTGTGTGCCACTGAACCAGTTCCAACTCATAACAACCCTATATAGGGTTTCCGAGGCTGTAAATTCATTATGGTAGCAGAAAACCTCATCTTTCTCCCATGGAGCAATGGTAGATTTGAACTACTGACCTTGCAGTTAGCAGCCCAGGGCTCCTTAGCATAGTGAATAGTTGCTTAGTAAATGTTTCTTTAATGAAAATGAATGAATGAATGGTTCTAAAATGGATGGATGAATGAAATAAGGTAATGGGAGAAGGAAAAAACACGTTCAACTCTCTCTGTGATATAGTTTACTTACTTGAAAACTCTGAAGCAAACATACCAAAATAGAAACATTTTCTTAACCACAGTGGTGGATACATGAGTATATATTGTCTTAGTCTCCATAATATTTTGCATGTTTGAAAATTTCTCTAATGTTAAAAAAACAAGGTGCTAGAGGCAATAACAGTAGGACAAGACGCCTTTCTCCAAGGGTGTCATTATTTATTTGGAGAATTGCTTCAAGCACACATGACTGCAGAAGTCCACTGGACTGGACACTTTTGAGACATGACTAACTGCATGTTAAAAAAAAAAAAACACTTAAAGTAGCAAATAACTCTGAAACTAGAAAAGCAGGAGTCTGCACTGTATATCCATGTATCAGGAATCAGCAGACAAGCACTCTAGGTATGTCTAATACATGAACAACCTCTAGAAACCATGAAATATGGTCAAGAAGAAATACTAAGAACTAGACAGCGGGGTGTGGAGTAGTTGCTGTTAGGTGTGTCGCATAGAGTCGGTTCCGACTCATAGCAACCCTATGTACAACAGAATGAAA
>NW_006409990.1:6413-8161 GCF_000296735.1 Chrysochloris asiatica | reverse complement strand
TATTTTAAAGGTGCCCAGGGGACAAAATGGTTAAGTACTCCACTGCTCAGTGAAAGATTGGAATTTTCCCAGCAGTTCCACAGGAGAAAGATTTGGCAGTCTGCTTCTGTAAAGATTACAGCTGAAAACCCTAGGGGCTAGTTCTACGCTGTCACATGAGGCCACTGTGAGTCCAAATCGACTCACCGGTACCCCACAGCAATCTGTACAGAAGCAGATCGTCAGGTCTTTCTCCCATGGAACCTCCGGTGGATTGAAACCACCAACCTTCCAGGTAAGCTCTTAACCACTTTCGCCAGCAACGATCAACTTCTGAGTTTACAGAAGAAATTTACTGCACTCTACGCAATTAATTACTAATTAAATAGTATATCACCATTTATCAAATGTCTACTAGAGGCAAAAGATGGTGTCTGATTCCCTGAGGTCCTGTTTTAGGAGATAAGTCATGAATATTTAAGAAAATAACTTCTACCGCTTGAATCCAGCCAGTGATACATGTAAAACTTTAATACCCAAAGGAGAACCACAGAGGTGAGATGTCAACCAGGTGTGCATAAGTGGCCACCCCATGCACTAAAGGCAAGAAAATTCTCAGACTCTGCTCCCAAATTGCATTCTACTCACCATCTCTTTTTGTTTTTGTCTTTAAGGGGTGGGGGGAGTCATTTCCGAGCCTGTAAATCTTTATGGGAGCAAAAAGCCTCATCTTTCTCCCGCAGGACCTCTGGTAGTTGAGCCTGACTCATAACCACTACGCTAGCAGTGCTATTTAAAACAAGAATTTACCATGTGGTGCTGTAAGATCACCATTAGACTGCGAGCTACAAGGTCAGCTGTTCAAACCCACCAGCTACTCCTCATAAACCCGATACAGGGTCACTATAAGTTAGAAGCAACTCAATGGCACTTAACAACAACAACAGCAACAAATTTCTCATATTAACAGAATGACATTCAGACTCGGAGAATATCTCCTAGATCCTAGTCATCATGAAAGATGACTCCTTCTACCAGGGAAGAATCACTCTGCATAACAAAGTGAGAAGAATCCACAGTTTTCCTTAGGAAAAGGTCAGGAAGCTGGGTGGGAATGGGGTAGTATTGAGAGTGAAAAGGGAAGCCCACCTAGATACCCAGTGAAAGAGCACTGAAGGCCATGAAGTTCTGTGCTCCCTATGATTTTCTCCCTTTCCTCCTCAGGATGCATGTTTTCCATTCTTTTCTCTGCCATGTTCCTTGGCACCCTCTCAGGTGGCCCTTCTGAAAGGCTCCACAAGCAGGCTGGTGCACTGACAACCTCCAGCTTAGAGCTTCTTCAGGATCTGCTTCAGCCTTTGTGATGAGGTCCTGTTCTTCTCGGGGAAGTCATGACTGAATCGGCAGTGAACAGTGGACAGGGCCTGGTCATTCCCACATAGAGGAATCCTTTCAGGCAGTGTTTGTTCAGACTCCTGCTAGGTCTGCATCAGCTCTGATGGCTCCCTCTGCCTGAGCCTGCTTCTCTTTTTCTTTTTTTAAAGTTTTTATTATGAGTTGAGTGAAAGTTTACAGGGCAGATATCAGTTTTACATTCAACAAATCATACACCTTGGTTCATTACAATGATTATAATTTCCATGTACATCAGTTAACAGTATTTCTCTCTATTCACTTTAGCTCCTTTTGTTTAAAAAACAAACAAACAAACACTCAGGAATATATAATAATTTACACCACCAAAGGGCACAGTCTGCAAGTCTGCCTCA
>NW_006409990.1:0-5113 GCF_000296735.1 Chrysochloris asiatica | reverse complement strand
ACTCAACGACACTTAACAACAACAACAACAAAACCTTTCCTGGAGTCCTGGTATAGCACTGTAGGATAAGTAATGGACTGCCAACCACAAGGTCAGCAGTTCAAACCCACTATCCACTCCTTGCAAACCCTGTACAGGGTCACTATGAGTCGGAATCAACTCCACAGCACTTAGGAGTTCCTGAGTGTTACAGAATGTTAACACACTTGTCTGCTAACTGAAAGGTTGGAGGTTTGAGTCTACCTAGATAAATCTCCAAGAAAGTCTTGGTGATCTGCTTCTGAAACCCTATGGAGCACAGTTCTACTCTGACACACATGGTGTCTCCAACTCCATGGCAGATGGTACTGGGATAAAGTCTTCCCAGCCTAGTTCACCTCAGCATCTGCTTTCTGGAGAGTCCAACTAGCACAGCTAGACACTCCTCATTTGAAACTGTTGGAGATCAGCATAGGATTATTTTTAAAGACGATGAAAAGAACAATTTCTCATTTTAATTCCAAGCTGGGGAGGAAATAAAACACAATAGTTGCCACTTCATTTTCTACAGCATAATCACTGTTTAACTTCAGATGATGACTGGCTTTGTCTTGGTGAACAATTCCAAATCCCCTTGAGAACTTACTCCTTTTCTTTTCTTTTTGTTCAAGAGAAATGGTAAGGGGGATAAAAAAAAAAAACACTTACATACAAATATTGCTTTTAAAATCTTGTCAACTTCTATAAGCAACAGATTCCTAATTTTAGAATGAATCTTGACTCAAATCAAACCCCTTACTTTGCATCACACTCCGTGTTGCTGAGGTGGTAATTGTGAAGTGGCCTTGAGTCCCTTCTAACTCATAATGACCCTAGGCACAACAGAAGGAAACACTGCCAGGTCCTGAGCCATCCTCACCGTCATTGCCCTTTGAGCCCATGGTTGCAGCCACTGTGTCAGTCCATCTTGTTGAGAGCCTTCCCCTTTTTTGCTGACCTTTTACTTTATGAAACGTGAAGTCCTTCTCCTGATGCTGGTGGTCCCTTCTACTAACATGTCCAAAGTATGTGAAATGATGGCTCATCATTTTCCCTCCTAAGGAACATTCTGGCTATACGTCTTCCACGACAGGTTTGTTTATTATTCTGGAAGTCCATATGTAATCCAGAATATTCAATATTCGTCACCAGCAATATAATTCAACGAGCCCATCAGAGCCTACTGTGGTGCTTGTTAAGTGCCGTTGAGTTGGTGCCAACTCATAGCTACACTATACAGGACTTTGAGGAGCAGCTGGTGAGTTTGAACTGCCAACCTTGCAGTTCAAACTGGCCTTGAGGTTGAGTGCTTTTCCTTTAGTGTCACACCAGGATTCAGAGCCTATGTTATTGTTAAGTACTGTTGAGTTGGTTCAGACTCATAGCAACTTTCTACAGGGTTTCCAAGAAGTGGCTGGTGAGCTTGAACCTCCGACCTTATAGTTCAAACTGACCTTGCAGTCTAATGCATTGACTCACAGTGCTACACCAGGACTCCAAAAGCACTTGAGCTATAATTCTGTCTTCCAGTTACAAAAACAAACTAATATCAGGTTAAAACAACTGTGCCACTGTCTTAGTAAAAACAAAGTTCAAACAGTGGAAACTCCAAGACTAAGGCCCTTGTTGTTGTTAAGTGCCATAGAGTCGATTCTGACCCATAGCGACCAGGTATAGGGTTTCTGAGGAGACGCTGGTGAGCTTGAACTGCTGACCTTGCCGTTCAAATGGCTTTGCAGTCTGGTTGGCGCATTAACCCTCAGTGCCACACCAAGACTCTTGAAACCTGAAACTGAACCCACTCCTGGAGACCACTTTTCTACCAAACAATAAACAGGTCAATAAAGTGAGCAATTCCACATCCATGAGGAATCATAGGAGACCAAAACAGCAACATTTGCCCCCCAAAAAAACTCAGAAGGCAGGAAAGGACAGGAAGCATGGGCAAGTGGAAAAGGGAACATAGGAAGGAAGTAGGAAGAGTGCTGTTACCTGGAGGGAATTACAGCTAATTTCACAAAACAAAGTGTGTATAAATTGTTGAATTGTATACTAATCTACTCTCTAAGCTTTCACCCAAACCACAAAAAATCTTCAAAGGAATAAAGTTTTAAATGATTACAATTTAATATTTGTATTATTCAGAAATACTTTACTCCTAGGAGGAAACACCCTACTATATAAACTAACACTAACGTTATTTGAGTAGAAGGTAAACTACAGTGTATCTTAAATATAATATAATTTGTGCTGGGTTTTTGTTGTTTTTTTTTTTTCAATTGACGATATTTTTCCTTTCATCTTTTTCAAAACTTACCAAATGGTATTTCTTAAAGATATAATTATGTTTTCTTATGCAGAAAAGTCACATGCTTCCTATAGGGACACTTGACCCTTCCAATCTATGTGCTGGGGAATTTACAATCATATTAATTCAATACAGTGTATTTAGGTGGAGGAGAGGGAGGGAGGACCCATACTGCATTTTGTTAAGAAGAAACTACCCTATTGAAATGTGTGAGTTGTGAAAGGGAATATTAGTAAATATTTGTTACTTGTGTCTGACTTTGTCTTAGTGAACAATTCTAAATTCCCTTTAGGTTTAAGATTCAGATGGTTTTTCTGTGGGTTCAAGAGGGGAATGTATTTGTCAATTTCCTTTATCCTCAGAACACTCCTTTCTCTATACTCTTTCGCAATCTGCTGAAATTACATCTTCGCTTGGCTCTCTCTCCTGTACAAAAAAGAAATACTCAACTTCGTACCCAAACTGCTTAACCTTTATTAATATGCTTTCGTCTGAGCTGGTCTGAAGCTGGAGAAGTTATGGTGAGATTTTTTTTAGCCTTTTAGGAAGACTCAGACTTCTAAAGCTTTCTCATTGCTGCTTCATGGGTCTCTGCGGCACCATCTACCTTCTCTCCGGGAACCCACTGACCCAGTGTTTTGCAAGACAAAATGACTAATGCTCTAAGCCCAACTATATCTGGTTCCTATCAACACCATGGGACAGCCAACTCCACTCCACAAAAGGGTGGTTTAAACTATAAATTACACAAAGATGTTTGAGCTTCTTTTTCTGGGATACTAAAATTAGTAAAACAATCATTTGAATATATAGTATTTACATACATCTGTATGTATTTTATGTTGTCTAACTGTAATGGTGTTCACACTTCAAAATATTTCTACATCTATAAATCTACATGTGTTGTTGTTAAGTGCTGTTGAGTCAGTTCTGACCCATAGCAACCCTGTATAGAGTCTCCAAGGAGCAGCTGGTGAGCTTGAACCGCTGACCTTGCAGTTCAGATGACTTTGCAGTCTGACTGACGCATTAGCCCACAGAGCCACAGCAGGACTCCCTAAGACCTCGGAAACCCTTTGCAGGGTGGTTATGATTTGGAACTGACTCCATGGCACATAACCACCACCACCAAATGCTAGTATAGCCCATATATAATAAATGGAAAATCATTTTCCACTTTATATCTTAAAAACAATTTAAATGGGTATTACCAAATAATATTAATTACTCTTTTTAATGGAGTCTTGGTATGGCACTGTGGGCTAATATGCCAGACTACAAAGTTGTTTGAACTGCAAGGTCGGTGGTTCAAGCTCACTAGCTGCTCCTTGGAAACCCTATACAGGGTTGCTATGGGTCAGAATCGACTCGATGGCACTTAACAACAACAACTCTTTTTAATAATAGTTTAGGACAAATAGAGTTTCTCTGTAAAAGACTTGTGATCTAAACATGACATATAAAATAAGCATATAAAAAAATCTGCTAGGAAAAACCTAGGCTTCAGCATTAGAGGGAAAAATTAGCCTCAGAATTCGCCAATTCTTGATCTTATCCAAGCTAAGATTACTTTATTTTTCTTTACATAACTAAACCAGACAAGGTTTAGTCTTTAATCCTTTATGTATTATATTACAAAATAACAATGTACTTTCCCAATTCTTAGCTAAATATCCACAATCTATGATGGACTCCTGGTGTGGCGCTCTGGACTATGAACCAGAAAGTTGGTGGTTTGGCAGTTCAAGTCCACCAGCTGCTCCTCGGAAACCCTATAGAGGATGGCTATGAGTGGGAATGAATGGCAGTTAACAACAACAACAACAACATGATGATGGAGAAGGAACCCCAACGTCATAGTGGACTATGAGTTGGGCTGCTAACCACAAGGTCAGCAGTTGTAATCTATCAGTGTTCTGTGGGAGAAAGATGAGGCTTTCTGCTCCTGTACCAGCTGTTCCTTGGAAACCCTATGCAGGGTCGCTATGGGTCGGATTGACTCGACGGCACTTAACAACAACAACAAAGATTTATAGAAACCCTGTACAGGGTCGCTATGAGTCAAAACTGACTCCACAGCACACAACCACCACCACCATGATGGGGGGTGGGGGTAGCAGAGTAGGAAGACCATCTTTATAAGGACTGTGAATTTATCTTTTTTGTTTTATTTCCAAGGGGGGCTTATGCAGATACTCCAATGGAATTGAAGGAAGACACTCATCCAAATCTTAAATTGAGATTCATAAATGATCAGCATTGCCTTTAATATACTATGTTGTTGTTGTTAAGTGCTATCAAGTCAGTTCTGACTCATAGCAACCCTGTGTAGGATTTCTGAGGAGCAACTGGTAAGCTTGACCTGTCAACCTTGCAGTTTAGTGCATGAACCAACAGCACCACACCAGGACTCCTAGTATACTATGGATTGTTTTAAGTGGAACTTTAGGTTATCTTCTGACTAGTACAGGTGTTTGATGTTAAAGGCATTAATTTGTTAAACTGTAAATATTCGAAACTGCACAATTTTGCAACCTTATGTTCAGTTAAATTTTTTTTCGTATACTAATACCTCAAACGTAATGGCGCCAACCCGAGTCTCTTTCAGCTTCAGCCTTTCAAAAGCCCTAAAAATACTTGGTTAGAGAGTAAGTATTTCAATGACGTAGCAAGCACATTTCTGTATAAGTTTAGTAAGCCAAAGTCTTAAGAACTCTGGAATTGTAGGCAAGAATACGATTATATGTTTAAAAAAAAAAAAAAAAACCCTCAGTACATACCTTTTTT
>NW_006409989.1:19180-20425 GCF_000296735.1 Chrysochloris asiatica | reverse complement strand
ATCTTTCAAGATGTTCGGGAAATTTTCTTCCAGAAGCTTTTCCACTATCTCCTCTGTAGATTTCTCTGATACTTCCTATTCCAGAATGCCAATAATTCTTCATTTTTTCCTCTTCATGTTATCCAGCATGAATCTTAGACTCTCTTTAGACGTTTTTTATCCTTCTTTCTGCTTGCTCTTCTATCTTACCATTATTGAGAGATTTGTCTTCCAGCTCGCTGGGTCTGGTTTCCGTTTCTTCAATTCTGTTCTTTTCCCCTTTCAGTGTATTGTCTATTTCTGATATTTCATTATTAATCATCTGGACGTCTTTTTGCAGGTTTTGAATTGTTTCCAATGCTATATTGATCTTCTTCGATTGCTTCTGTAGTACTTTACTGACTTCTTCCATGTTTTCTTCCATCCCTCTTCAGAGCATTTGAATTTGTTTCCATATCATTCTTCTGAATTCCTTCTCAGGCAAATCCAAAACCTGCTTTTCCTATTCTGGGGAGCCTTTGACTGTCTCCAGCTCATTTGTCTCAGTTACTCTTTTCTGGTTTTGGACATGCTTTGAGATCTTTTGTTGTGTTTCCTAGGTCATTACCAGTAATTGTGTTGGTTTTTACTGCATAAATGGATATTTGTTGTTGTGTTATTAAGCTTACTGGGTGTCTCCTGGTGCATATGATCAGGAGATCCACTTTCCTTTTCGCAGGCAATGCTTAGCAGCTGTTATTGTCTTTATTGTGGAATATTATGGGCATAAACTTGTGGACTCACTCATCTCTGCCAAGAAATTTGGAAGAAAACTATCTGGCCTACTGATTGGAAAAGATCCATATTTGTGCCCATTCCAAAGAGAGATGACCCAATGGAATGCTGAAATCATTGGAAAATCTCTTTGATATCTCAAGCAAGTAAAATTTTGCTAAAGGTAATACAGAAATGGCTACAATCATACATTGAAAAAGAACTTTCACAGGTTCAAGCTGGATTCAGAAGAGGCAGGGAACAAGAGATATCATTTCTGATGTCCAATGGATCTTGGCTAAAAGCAGAGAATATCAGAAAGATGTTTACCTATGCTTTCTTGACTATGCAAAGGCTTTAGATTGTGTGGATCATGACAAGCTATGGACAACATTGAGAAGTATGAGTATTCCAGAACACTTCATTGTACTTCTGAGGAATATGTACCTGGACCAACAAGCAGTTGTTCGAACAGAGCATGGGAACACTGAATGTTTTAAAATTGGGAAAGGT
>NW_006409989.1:6329-18781 GCF_000296735.1 Chrysochloris asiatica | reverse complement strand
GTGCTCCTTGGAGGCCAAGATGGCTAAACTTTGTCTCTCATACTTTGGACATATTGTCAGGAAGGAACAGTCACTGGAGAAGGATATCATGCTTGGTAAGATGGAGGGTCGGAGGAAAAAAAGAAGACCCCCAACGAGATGGATTGGCCAGGTGATAGCATTGATAGACTCAAGTGTGGCAGCGGTAGTGAGTTTGGCCAAGGATCGGACATTGTTTCGTTCTACTGTGCATGGGGTCACTATGAGTCAGTTCTGACTCGATGGCACCGGACAACAACAACAACAACAACAACATACTTGTGGCTTGGCTATATGGCCACAATTGCTTTCTCTTCTTGGGTAGCATAGGGAGAAAAAGCTCTCACCTCCAGGATAAATGTGTGATCAAAAGGAGCAAAAGAAGAAGTAATATTAAAGCAGAGACAAAAACCACCACTTTGAAACAAAAATAAAACTGTGTCCGACTATCTATTTACCTTGCTACAAAAGCAGTGTGTGTACACACCTTAGAAACCTTCAGCAGTGGGTGGGGGTGTCTGCTCACTCAGGCCCTTCTTCTAGTCACCGTTATAGAGATGTTCAGGTAGGTATTGAGAATTTAATGGGAGAAAGATTGCCTGCTATTTTTGTGTCTGTAGGTCACTTAGGTATCTGTGTGTGCACAGCATAATTCTCAAGATCGCTGTATCCTTTTACGTTTGGGTTTTGCAGATTGTTCTATGGTTTGTCTGTCAGGCATAATGGGCCTGCTTTCTTCTGGCCAGATAGGGTGGAGTAAAGGGTCCTGCACAAGTTAATTTTAGGGCTGTGACCCCGAGGCTGATGTCATAAGCAGCCACCAAGCTCTTTCTCTCTTTACCATAGGAAAAACTGTGGGCTCAGCACTGGATGTTTTTTTGGGAGGGGAGGAGTGTGCACCCACCTGCCTGAAGACATCTGGGCTGGGGAAACAGGGAAAAATGTAGAATCCCCCTCTACCTCCTTTTGCAAATGTCACTGTGCTGCTTTTAACACCAGTTTCCTGTGCTGGTCTGACTGTAGCTCTACCCTCTGAACTGTGCCCTGGCAGTGCGGCCATAGAGGGAGTTCCACCATGAGCGATCCCTAAATTGCACTATTTTCCTTTCTACTGTGATTTTTCTACTTTGTGTGTGGGAAACTGATGTCCTGCACCATATGCTAGATCCAGAGCTTTGGTGTTGTTCCGTGAATACACATTCTCTGGGTTTTCAATCCGTCTGCCATGAAGCCTTTCTTTCCTGGCTTCATCTCTGCTGCCACCAAAACTGAAAGCTTCCCAGTATATTTTAATTCTCCTTTTCCTGAACTTTTTTAAGTCCTCTAATATTTACTTCCACAACTTGTCTGCCAGTTTGCTGTACAATGGTGACTTGCATGCTGCTCTGATACTAGAAGCTATGCCACTGGCATTTTCAATACCAGCAGGGTCACCTATGATGGGCAGGTTTGAGCAGATATTGCAGACAAAGACAGAATAGGGAGAAGGAGAGGCAGACTACTTCTGTTTACAGCATAAAATTGTGAGATACAGTGCCAGAAGATGAAAACATGGTAAATAGCTCCAGAATATTGTCAAGCATAGTGCCGGAAGTACAGCCACTCAGGTTGGAAGATTTACAAACTGTGACTGAGGAAGAACTGACTCCTTTAAATAGAGTTGATCATGATGATGTAAATGAATTAAGCTTTCAGGATCTTCATTTGAAGATGCAGCACAATTCAAAATGAGGAGAAATTGCTGAAAACCTCCAGTAATAATCAGAACATGCATATTCTTCTTATTGACTTCATCCCCAGTACCCTTAATAGTGCATGGTATTTAGTATGTTCTCAGTACAGCACAATTTTGTTGAAATCTAATACCTATTATCTCTAGAATATATATATTTAAGTAGAATCACAATATCCTTTTTTTTAAAAAAAAACTCATTTTCTACTCTAGCTTCCTTAAAAAACTAAAAATATTTTATCGCAGATCTTTCCACTTCTTTCTATCTTTATAGAAGCTAAGAAAACATACTTAGGGCTGAGCTTAGGAAACTGTCTTAAATGTTGTTGAGTGGGCAATTTGAGATCTCCCCAAACAGAAGAATGAACTGTACTGGAAAGTGGCTGATGTGTGAGCAAGTGACATCAAGCTGAAGATTTAATACTGAGGCACTTGGTTCCAACTTTTAAGAAAGGAACATGTACACTCATCTGCACAGGTCTAGTGTGTGCTGCAACAGAATGCTAATTGTCTGACGTTGACACAGAGCACTGTCTATTTCTGGTTACATGAAGTGGGGAAAGCAACTATTTCCATGTTCCCAAAACACATGTTTGAATAGCTAAATAATTAAACTAGGAAGGCACTGCTTCACAAACAGTTTACTGCATCATTATCATTATTACATTTTAACTTGTTTGCAGACACAAAGACCTTGATAGTGCTTACTTTTGGACACTAACCTAAAATTTGATGGTTGGAACTCACTCATCAGCTGTATGGCAGAAAGACCTGGTGATCTGTTCCCATGAAAACTGCAATAAAATTTTAAGGAAAAAAACAAAAAAACAAAACTAAAAAAACCTCTATGAAACACTTCTACCCTATAATCAATGGTGTTACTATGAGTTGGAATCAATTTGATGGCAATACGTTTATGGGTTTGTCTACATGGAACTTAAGACAATGCCTAAGGTGAGGCAGACTAAAATCTTGACTGTATAACAGATTTGTAATTTTTAGAGAAGTAAATTGCTCCACCAGATAGGTCACAATTCAGAGACTAAATTCCAAGAGCAGCTTCATTTGATTTATTAAGTCTCACTGTGTTAACTGTCTTCTACAGTCCCAGCTGTAGTGTCCTGCTCACTGTCTCGTTTCACAGAGGCCAAATAGAGTCAAGTACTTATCAAGGAAATATGATGAATGACAACATAGTTCAGGACAAAATCATACTTCATTATCAGTAGCAGCTGTTTCTCTTAAGGTCTGGAGTTTCTGAATAATTGTTTCAACTCATTCCATTTGTCCTTTAAAGGAACAAGAGAAATAATTTTATAAGAAAAATATTGCCTCAGGGGACATGTGTATATCAGCCAAAAGAACATCAATAGAATATCTTCACCTTTCACATCGTTGGCATCTGGCACCTAATAATCTCAATAACATGCATAAAAATCTCCTGGAGCAGAAGGCTGCAAAAGATAAAGTGATGTTTTGCACTGTTAAGTCACTGAAATGGCCTTAACAGGAAGAAGAAATTGAGGTATAGGAAAAGTCAGCAGAATAGAGAGAAATCCCATACAACAGTCGTAACCTGTTTCTCTTGATCTGGTAGGAAATGGATGGGGAGAGATAATGTTTAATAGTGAGTGATAAGTCTAGTGGTGCTAGAGAAAGTAATTTTCTTTCTCTTTTTAGATTTATGAGAGGGGAAAGGAGAGAAAAACAACATAGATCACAAAGGTCTAAAGAGTGATGTGGATTAAAGATAGGAGAAATGAGCAGTTAAAAGTCATAAACAGGACCCTTGTTAGAGTGTGGTAAAGTGCAAAAGAAAAATCAAAACTGATCCCCAAACCAGACACAATATTGTTTCAGAAATGTTAGTTTTGGTATTGATTAAACCAATGTTATCGATACCGTGCTTAATCCCCCACCCTCACTTTTACCATTTCACATCTCGTGGTTAAGTACCATAGAGTCCGTTCTGACTTATAGTGGCCCTGAAAAGGGTTTCTGAGGAGCAGTTGGTGGGTTTGAACTGCTGACATTTTGGTTAGCAGTCCAGTGCACACCCTATAGCACCACATCAAGACTCCAGTCATAACACAATATAAATGAAAAATAACACCACTTTTGTTACTTACCAAAAGCTGGGTCTATTGTCTGATGTGACAGAAACCAATAAAGGTAAATGGAGGTGAAGAGCAGAAAGTACAACTTTATTATTGGATTTGCAATAGTTGAAGCTGGGGTAATACTTGATAGAATACCATGTGTTCCAATGTCCATAAAGGGAAAAATAGATTTATACAGGAGGGCTGTAGTGGTTACATGTGAGTCACAATTTAATATATTTTTATCATAGACTTACTATACGAGAAGACTGAGTACACATATATTCTTTCAAGGAACAGTCTTGCTATTCCCTTGTTGGAGCATCTTTATCATTTATTTAACCATAGAATGTATTTATTTAACCATTAAATGTATTTAACCATAAGATGTATTTATTTAACCATAAAAAGTATCAACTCTGTGGCTGGTGATTTTCTAGGAACTGGGAAATAGTAGTGAACACACAAAAGTCTGACTTCAAGGAATTTATATACTTCTGGGGAGAGGAAGACAACAAATAGACAAATATCTAGTTTGTCTAATGTACTAGATGTTGTGACTATTTTCAGTAGTTATGGCCTCTTTGAAATGGTTAATGTTTTGTAGAATTTTGAAGGAAGTAAGGAAGAAAAGTGTATAGATGATTCAGCTTTGTGGATATAGCAACACTGATTTATACATACTATTATCCTTGCTTTCATGAAGTTTAAAAATGATACATACCAAATTCTTCCCTTTCTAGGTAAACACTTAGTCACATCCTTAGCAGGAAGAGCCATGTGACTAATTTTGACCAATATGGCTAATGGTCTGTGAACAAACATACCATTTTCAAAATACTCTTCCCCTGCCTTCCATGCTTGAAGGAATATTTTTTGAGATAGAGGTGCCACAGTGGTTTGGACAACTAAATCATATCATGGAGAACAGGGTTCTAGAGTCATGCAGTCTCAAGGTGCACTTTTTGAATATTATATTCAATAAATGGGATTTTGGGGTTGGTTTTGATTTTTTTATCTTAGCCATTGTTGTTATGAGTTGTCACTGAGTCAGTTATGATTCTATATAGCAGTACAATGAAGAAAAGAACAAAACACAGCATTGTTTTGAACCATTTTCAAAATATTTTCTATATTTAAGCCAGATGTTTCAGCTACTGTGATAATCTATCTCTGTGAAGCTTTTCTTATTTTTTGTTGATCCTTGACTTAACCAAGCATGATGTCCTTCTCCATGCTTGGTTCCTTCTTATAGTATGTCCAAAATACATGAGACTAAGTCTCGTCTAGTCTAGTCAAGCCATCCTCACTGCCTCTAATGAGCATTCCAGATGTTTTCTTCCAAGATAGATTTATTTGCTCTTCTGGTAGTCCACGATAATTTCAATATTGTTTGTCAGCATCATAATTCAAATACATCAATAGTTTTGAACTTTTCCTTATTTATTATTTAACTTTCACATGCATATGAGGCAATAGAAAATATCATGGCTTGAGTTGTTGTTGTTAAGTACCATGTAGTAGGTTCCAACTCATAGTAACCCTGCACAGGATTTCCAAGGCTATAATTCTTTATCAGAGCAGAAAGCCTCATCTTTCTCCCATGGAATGGCTGGTAATTTTGAACTGCCAAAGTTGAGGTTAGCAGCCTGATTTGTAACCACTATGCTACCAGAGCTCCTTATGGCTTACATTAGGTACACTTTAATCCTCAAAGTAATAACTTTCCTCTTTAACACTTTAAAGAGATCTTTTGCTGCCAACTTACTGAAGGCAATATATTATTTGATGCCACATTTGATGATAAATCTCATTTCTTCACATATAATTTCCCACATAAATACAACATATAGAAGATTTTCTCTTGTTTATACACTATGTTATTTTATTCTGGTTATTTTATTTTAAAATTCTTATTTTCAATTTTTTATTTTTTATGAATTCTATTCATTTGTTGAGTGTTTATATTCACTTGTTATAAGAGAATGTATAATTATTGTTAAAATATTTTTATGATAGCTGCTTTTAAACCCTTGTTAGATACTTCCAATATCTGATCCATCTTAGACTTAACATCAATTTGTAAAATCACACATGACACACATGTACACATGCAGATCCAAGAAGCTTAAGAAATCAAGATGAAAATATCTCTTGACATCAGTTTATTGTATTTTATCATTCAAGTTGTGATTTTCTTGGTTCATGGTAAGATTGTTGTTGTTGTCAAGTGCCATTGAGCTGGTTCCAACTCATAGCAACCCTGTAGAGGGTTTCTGAGGAGCACCTAGTGGGTTTGAACCACTGACCTTATGTTTCGAAATTTAGTGCTTATCGAAAGTTCCACAGGTGATTTTTTTAATTGTATGCACAATCTTTTATCTATATGTTAAGGGATTCTGGTTTCTTTTCAATCTTTTATTGTATCAGGAAGTCACGCTGTTTAACTTAATCTTGTTCTAATATTATGGAACATGTTATCAATGGTAGTTTAATTTTCAGAGTTTTTGAAGTATTATTTTGATCTTTTTTATCTGTGACCACTGGATTTCCCATTGGTCTGGGCTGGTTCTGACTGAGGAGTTAGTCCAATTTGACTCCCCTTTCTCTCCCCGAGTCTCTCTTGGGATCACCCTACCTGTGCCTTCTGGATTTCCCAGTGTCTTTGGGCAAGGAAGGATCGTCTTAACTGGTGGGGACAAAAAGACATCCCCGATCAGGGGACTTGGGGTAGTTCAATCCTTCTTGCTAATTCTGTTCACCAGACTCCCTGTCCTAACAGCATCATGAAAATCTCAAAGAGACTTCTCCAACTTGGTTATGTGCTGTTCTTGGGTCCTTCTCTCTTTGTTGCATCTGCCTGCATTGTTATCTCTGTGTGGAGGAGGAGGATCTCTGTCTTACAGGGAAAAATTCGCTTCACACACTGGGCCATTGTTTCTTTTTGCTGGTTCCATTCGTCATTCCTACCCACACCCTCAATCCACTGCCTTGGTTTCTCTTGAAATAAAAGAGAAGTTTTATGCAGGCCAAGCAGGAGCATGTTTTCTCTGTCTGCTTGATTTTGGTGGAACTGGCCCAATATTGTAGAAAAGGCTTCTTTTTGTCTGGGGGTAGAATAAGCCTGCATGAGATGTTTCTATTGCTAAATCAAGAGTTGGAAACACAGGATCTATTTAGTTGGATGGAAGGTAAAAGACACCTGTGCTGTTCCTTCAGTCCTGCTCACTTACTTCCTACTACCTCTTTATAAACCTATTGATTGATTGATTTGTTTATTGATTTATTTAGTGAAAGTAAACACAGCCAAAGATACACCATTTCAATAATTTCTATATATACAATTCAGTGACATTGATTCCATCCTTTGCATTGTGCTACCATTCTCATAATCCTTTTCCAAATTATTCTTCCATCATTATTTCACCTCACTGCCACCCTTCAACAGCATATAACAACAACAACATGGGAAAAATATTAAATGACACAGAAAGCATCAAAAGAAAATGGAAGGAATAAACAATTAAAGTACCAAAAATAATTGGTTGATATTCAACCATTTCAAGAGATAGCATATGATCAAGAACTGATGGTATTGAAGGGAAAAGTTCAAGCTCCACTGAAAGTACTAGTGAAAACTAAGGCTTCAGTAAATGATTGGATTAAAATGGCAATGTTTCAGTAATTGATGCAGTGCTAGAGGTGCTCACTTGTCTATATTAAGAAATTTGGAAGATAACTTCTTGACTAACTGATTGGAAAGATCCATATTCATTCCATTTCCAAAGAAAGGTGACTTAATGAAATGCCGAACTCATCAAATGATATCATTTATATCATGTATAAGTATAATTTTGCTGAAGATAATTTAAAAATTAATCCAGGAGTACCTCCACAGGGAGCTTCTAGAAATTCAAGCAGATTCATAAGAGGACATGGAACTGAGATAATATTTCTATCAGATGAATCTTGACTGAAAGCAGAGGGTATCAGAAAGATGTATATATGTGCTTTATTAATTATGTAAAAGCATTTAAATGTATAGATCCTGACAAACTATGGATAACATTACCAACAATGGTAATTACAGAGGTCTTAATTATGCTAATGAGGACCCTGCAAATAGACCAAGAGGCAGTCACTTGAACAAAACAAAAAAATCCTAAATTGTCTACAAGCCAGAGAAGGTATATGCCAGGATTTTGTCCTGTCACCATACCATACTTCTTCAATTTGTATTTTTGTTGTTAAGTGCCGTCTAGTTGGTTCCAACTCGGAGTGATGCTGTATAGGGTTTCTGAGGAGTGGCTGGTTAGCTGGAACCACTTATCTTGCACTTCAAACAAACCTTACAGTCCAGTGCCACACCAGATTGAATACAATATCTAAGAAAGTGGATTTTCTTAAGAAAAACATGGCATCAAATATTGGAGGAAGGGGCCTTGATGACAGATAAGGTAGCAGTGCGGTGAAGTTCTCCATCAGCAATACCACAGAATACCAGATGAAGCAGGTTCAGGGTGAGCTCCAAAACTCTGAACCACATACATAGGAATATTTTAAAAGTTTGAAAGCTTATAGCTAGTGGAACTTGTAGTGGAAGTAAGAAATCAGGTACTTCAAAATCTTCTGGGCTTGGCATCCCAGAGCTGACAACTTGGGTGAGACCAAATGGTAAGACCAAGTGGGGGATCAGACCCACCATGGAATAATACTGTGATAACCTTGGAGCAAAGGTAGACAGTATACTTTGTCGGTTTTGATTTGTTCTGATTTTTGTGTGTGTGTGTGTGTATCTGTTCATTGACCCTGACCCCCACTATTTGTGCACCTCCATTTGACCGAACACCCTCAACCCCACCACTGGTGGATTCTTCTGCCACACATGTGCACAGATACTCTCAGCATTTAAAGAGACCAGCAGCCCAAGGGCAGGCTCTGAACTGTTTTTTAATAGGGAAAAGGCCAGAAAAGGGGTGTGGAGAGGGAAAGATATTTTTTAAATAAAACAAGCTGAAAATTAAATCCTCAGGTACCGCATAACAAACAACAGTGGCATCTTGAAATTTATCAGGTGGCCTTGATGTCAAGAAGCTGAAAGAGGACATTAAAATCATACTCATATTAGGCTATAGGTTTTTCTTTTATTCTTCTCGCCTTCCACTCCCTTTTCTGCATTTATAGACTACAGTATACAATCAAGTTTTGTTGTTGTTGTTGTTTGGGTGTTGTTTTTGTTTTTGTTTTTGCTGTTGCTATTTTGCTGTTTTATGTTCCCCTTTTATTTTTGGGTGACTCTTTCTCTCAATATATTGCCCAAGATAAGACAGCAACTGCTGACATGTAGTCAAGCTACAATCACATTCTATAAAACATCAACATCCAGGCAAGAAACAATACCAACTGTCATACACCAGGGAGGCAGACAACACCTGTGAAAGTTATTCTGAGTTAAGCAATGAGAAGAGAGAAAAGGGAAGCCAACCCTGATCACATCTACTACCTGGAGGCAATCAGAAAGTTTTAAAATACCAAAACACACACTCAATTGAGTATTAAGGCCAGAGGTAACACTAAACATGTTCAAGAAGTCAAAGCAGATGACCATATCAGCACATGTCCTGAAAAAAGATAAAATGTCTAAGACAAATGACCTAGAGGTAGATCTGGACTACATTCTGGAAGGAGGACAGGCCTTGAAAATGCCTGAGAAGGAATTCAGAAAAATGATTATAAAATGTTTTAAAACACTTTACAATGGAGTTGAGAAAAATAAGGAAGATGTCAGGAAAGTGCTACAGGAACAACCAAATAAGATAGATACAGCATTGGAAACAATTCAAAACCTACAGAAAGATCTACAAATAGTCAATAAACGAATATCATAAATAGACAATGCACTGAAAGGACAAAAGAAGTAGAATAGAAGAGATGGAAGGCAGAACTAATGATCTGGAAGACAAATCTCTCAATACCACTAAGCTAGAACAGCAAGCAGAAAAAAGGAATAAAAAAATCTGAAGAAGGTCAAAGATTCATGTTGGACAACATGAAGAGGAGTAACTTAAAAAGTATCACACAAGTCCAATTAAAAAAATAAAAAACAGTTGAAGAACTGCTGGAAGAAAATTTCTCTAACATCCTGAAAAGTGAAAAGATAAACATTCAAGAAATTCAGTGAAGCCCAGGAAGAATAGACCCCAAAAGAATCACCAAGACATATCATAATCAAGCACTCCAAAATGAAAAATAAGGAGACAATCCTGAAAATAGCTTGAGAAAAGAAAATTGTTACATACAAATACAAGCAATTCAGATTAAGCTCAGACCCCTCAGCATAAACCATGCAAGCAACAAGGCAATGGGGAGACAAATATAAAACCTTGAAAGAAAAAAACAAAACAAAACAAAACAAAAAAACTAACAACCAAGAATCCTTTATCCAGCAAATCTATCAATCAAATACAATGGTATAATCAAAACATACCAGGATAAACATAAGCTAGGGGATTTTCCCAAAGCCAACCCTGCACCTCAAAACATACTAAAGGGAGTCTGTGGACTGAGAATCAACAAGAAACAACAGCAACCAGAGACTGACATATGTGGCAGCAGTTCCCAGAACTAAATTGACAGAAGGAAGAGAAGAGAACAGAACAAAACTGTAAGTATAAACTCAGAGAATCTGGAAGGTCAGTCTATGATCAAAACAATTACAATGTAAAAGAATGTAAATATGCAGAAACAGAGATCCAGATGGTGAGAAGGTCAGGTAGATTACAGGATAAAATAGACTGCACTAAATGGAGGGAAAAATTAATGGACTCTAAGGTAACGTCAAAGAAAATTAACACTTCACAACATACAAAGAAAATGAAAATCCTAGAAGATCATGGAAATATTAAAACTATGAGGACACTCACAAGAAAGAATACAAAAAGCATGAACTCAACAAAGGAAGGCACACAGAACAAAGGAAGCATCAACACCACAAAAAAACAAACATAATGACAGCAACGAATCCATACCTATTAATAATTACACTGAAGGTAAATGGATTAAATTCACCATTAAGAGATGGAGGGTGGCAGAATGAATAAGAAAACAAGATCCTTCAATATGTTGTCTGCAAGAGACACATCTCACACACAGAGACAAAAACAGATTAAAAGTCAAAGGATGGGAAAAAACATACCAAACTAATTGCAATAAACAATGAACAGGAGTGGCAGTACTAATCTCTTATAAAATAAACTTTAAGGCAAAAACCAGTATAATAGATAAAGATGGACATTATCTCATGATTAAAGGGACAATTGAACAAGATGATATAACCATAATAAATATCTATGCTCCCAATGAAAGAACTCATTGATTTGAAGAAAGAAATAGCTGAATCTACAATAATTGTGGGAGATTTTAATACACCACTTTCAAAAATGGATAGAACAACCAGAAAGAAATTTGACAAAGACACAGAAGAACTAAACTACACAATCAGCCAACTGGACCTCATAGATGTATACAAAGCATTCAACAGAACAACTGCACAATACACATTCTTTTCCAGTGCACATAGAACATTCTCCGGAATAGACTGTGTCTTAGGCCACAAAACAAGTCCTCATAAATTTACAGATATCAAATTACTACAAAGCATCTTCTCAGACAACAATGCTATCAAAGTAGAAATCAACAATAGGAAGACCAAGGAAATCAAGTCAAATATGTAGAAACTGAATAACACCCTGCTGAAAAGCGACTGTGTAGTAGAAGAAATTAAATGTGAACTCATAAAATTCCTAGAAACAAACGAGAATGAAAACACAACATACCAAAACATTTGGGACACAGCGAAAGTGGTACTGAGGGGACAATTTATTGCAATAAATGCACACGTCTGAAAAGAAGAAAGAACCAAAGTTAATACATTAACACAGCATCTACAACAATTAGAAACAGACCAACAGAGGGAACCTACAGCCACCAAAATAAAACAACTAATAAGATTAGAGCAGAAATAAATGAGATAGAAAACAGAAAACCTATAGAAAAAATCAATAATACAAGAAGCTGGTTCTTTGAAATGACTAACAAAATTAACAGACTATTGGCCAATCTAACAAAACAAAAGAGGGAGAAGACACAAATAACTTGTATTAGAAACCACATGGGTGATGTCACAACGGAACCAAACGAAACCAAAAGAATAACAGAATACCATGTACTACAACACATTTGAAAACTTAGAGGAGATGAACACATTTTTAGAAAAAACATGACCAACCTAAACTTACACAGAGTGAAGCAGAAAACCTGGACAGACCCAAAACAAAAGATGAAATTGATCAGGTCATCAAAAAACTCCCAACCAAAAGAAGTCCAGGCCCAGATGGCTTCACTGGTGAGTTCTACCAAGCATTCAGGAAAGAGATGTCACCAATTCTACTCAAATTATTTCAGAATATAGAGGAGGATTGGAAACTTCGTAATACATTTTATGAAGCAAGCATAACCCTCAAAGCAAAACAAGGGAAGGACGTCACTAAGAAAGAAAATGATAGACCAATATTCCTCATGAACATAGATGCAAAAATTCTCAA
>NW_006409989.1:0-544 GCF_000296735.1 Chrysochloris asiatica | reverse complement strand
GTTATGCTGTCATTTCCTTCATTTTACTTGGATGCATAATCAACATGTGGGGAAAAGTTATATTGTCTAAGGTCTATTGCCAAAGACTTCTTTAAAATGTTGGAGAGCAAAGATGTCACTTTGGGAACTAAAATATGCTTACCAAAGCCATGGAATCTTTCAGTGCCTCATTTATGCACATAAGAATCAATGTATTTTGTAAAGGGAGACATTTTGTAACAAAATGAAGGGAGTGGCTGATTTTGCTGCCCAGGAGTGGAGGTCCCTGGGACCATCAAGATAGAGGAGCTGAGCACAGGACCCTACCCAGAACAGCAGTGACACCAGAGATGAAGGCAGAGATGGTGATGTGGAGATATGGAGCACCTGGGGACTCTGGACTCAGGGAGGGAGAGGGGTTGTATGTTGAAGGCTGGGGGCAGGCTTGTGGGTGTACCCTTTTGTTTTTTATGATGCGTGAAGGGAATTGTAATCACTGTAATGAAACAAAATACGAAGGATGAATGTAAAACTAATGATCTCCCTTGTAAACTATCACATAATT
>NW_006409988.1:18380-19137 GCF_000296735.1 Chrysochloris asiatica | reverse complement strand
ATGGGGAGACATTTATAAAACCCTGAAAGACAAAAATTGCCAACCAAGAATCCTTTATCCAGCAAAGCTATCAATCAAATATGACAGTATAATCAGAACATTACAAGATAAACAGAAGCTAAGGGATTGTGCCCAAGCCAGCCCTGCACTACAAAACATCCGAAAGTAGTTCTATGGAATGAGAACCAACAAGAACAGACAACAACCAGAGATTCACATATGTGGCAGTATCTCCCTGAATTAAGTCAACAGAAGGAAGAGTTGAGAACAGAAAAAAATTATAAGAACAAACTCAGAAAATCTGGGAGATCAATCTATGATCAAAACAAGTACAATGTAAAAGAAGGTAAACATGTAGGAACAGAAATCCAGATAGTGAGAAGCTCAGGTCAATTACAGGATAAAATAGACTGCAGTAAATGGAGAAAAAAGTTAATGGACTATAAGGCAACCTCAAAGAAACTTAACACGTCACAACACACCAAGAGAATGAAAATCCAAGAAGAACATGGAAACATTACAACTATGAGGAAACTCACAAGAAAGAACACAAAAATCATTTACTCAACAAAGGAAGACACACAGAACAAAGAAGCAGCAACACCACAAACAAACAAACAAAAAAAAACCCATAATGGCAGCAATTAATCAATTGTTGTTGGTGTTGTTAAGTGCTATCAAGTCAGTTCTGACCCATAGCGACCCTGAACAGGGTTTCTGAGACTATAAAACTTTATGGGAGCAGAAAGCCTCATCT
>NW_006409988.1:6464-12480 GCF_000296735.1 Chrysochloris asiatica | reverse complement strand
AAATCCTTACAGCAAGATCCTTACACCCTCCACACACAGAGAAGACAGGGATCCTTACACCCTCCACACACAGAGAAGACAGGGATCCTTACACCCTCCACACACAGAGAAGACAGGGATGGGCAACTTGGACATTGGCTACCCAAAATGGTGGGCAGGGGGGCTACAAAGGCAAGAAGTGACTGGCTTACAAACTTTCAAGAAGGAACCTAGATACAGAGGGCCTGGTGGAAGGTAGAATCTCCAGTGAGTAGTATTCAATCTGTCTAGGCGGGGCTGATGCAATGATGCAGACAGGTCTCTTGTGATACAACAGGACTGATTGTGAAGGTTGAAAATGTAAAGGTAGAAGTTTTATAGCAAGGAGAGGAGTGATTAACATTTCAGTCTAGGAGTGGAAATCCCTAAGACCATCAAGGGAGAAGAGCAGAGAGCAGGACCCTACCCACAGAAGCAGTGATGCCTGAAATGGAGTCAGAGATGATGATGTGGAGCAATGGAGCAGCTGGAGACTTTAAATCCAGAGAGGGAGAGTGACTGTGTGCTGAAGACCTGGGGTGTCCGGGGGGCAGGATTGCAGGGTATACCCTTTGGTTGATTGATGATGCATGGAGGGGATTGTAAGCATGGCAATGAGACGATATACAACAGCATGAATGTAAAATTAATGTTCTCCCATGTAAACTATCACATAATTCACAACAAAACATTTAAGAAAAATAATAATAATAATACATCATGACCAAGTGGGATTCACTCCAGGGATGCATGGATGGTTCAATATTAGAAAAACAATCAATGTAATCCATCATGTAAAATTTTAAAAGGAAAAGGACCACATGATCATATTAATTGAAGCAGAAAAGGCATTTGGCAAAAACCAACATGCATTGCTGATTGAAAACACTCAAAAAAAAAAAAAAAAAAAGTAGAAATTAAAATGAAATTTCTCAACATAATTAAGAGCATATATGCAAACTCAACAACGAAAATTAATCTAAATGGGGACAAAGCATTTCCTTTGTGAACAGGAACCAGACAAGGATGCCCTCTATCACCACTTCTATTCAATATTGTTTTAGCAGTCTTAGCCAGAGTTATAAGGCAAGAAAGGGAAATTTAAAACATCAGATTGGCAAGGAAGAAAAACTTTTTCTAGTTGCATATTATATGAAACTAATAGAAAATCCCAAAGACTCAGCAAATATATTATTGGAACTCATTGAAAGATTCAGCAAAGCAGCAGGGTATAAAACCAATATACAAAATATCAGTTGGATTCCTCTATACTAATAAAGACAGCTCTGCAATGAGAAAAACAATATCATTTACAGTAGTCACCCAAAAGATGAAAATTTAGGAATAAGTCTAAATAGAGAAAAAAAAAATATGCAAAGAAAACTACAAAACACTACTACAAGAAACCAAGAGATTTACAAAAATGGAAAACTATATGAGGTCTGGTAGCGTAGTGGTTACAAATCAGGCTGCAAACCTCAGGGACAGCAGTTCGAAATTGCCCGCTGTTCCACTGGAGAAAGATGAGTTTTGTTCCCATAAAGATTTACAGCCTCGGAAACCCTGTACAGGGTCACTATGAGTCAGAACTGACTCCACGGCACATAACAAGAATAACAATGGATAGGAAGACTTAACATTGTGAAAATGTCAATACTACCCAAAGCAATCTATAGATGTAATGCAATCCCAATTCAGATTCCAGCATTGTTCTTTAAAGAGATGGGGGGAAATTTTATCAAGAATCTTATATGGCAATCCCTCTACTTGATATTCATTCACAAGAAACACAGCCAGGACACAAGTAGATATATGCACATCGATGTTCATTGAAGCACTTCTCACAATAGCAAAAAGATGAAGACAGTCTAAGTGCCTAACAATGGAAGAATAAATCAACAAACTTTGGTACATACACACAATGGAATATTTTATAATGTTGAAGAACAATGACGAATCTGCAAAAACCCCTCATAACTTGGATGAACCTGAAGAACAGTATGCAGAGTGAAATTAGTCAATCACAAAAGGACAAATATTGCATGAAACCATTGGTGTGGCACTGTAGGATAAGCATTGGACTTAAAACCGCAAGGTCAGTGGTTCAAACCCACCAGCTGCTCCTAGGAAACCCTCTTCAGGGTCACTATGAGTCGGAATCAACTTGATGGCACTTAATGACAATTATTGTAAAAGCTTAAAATAAGGTTTCCAGACTTAAAGAAACATTCTATGATGTTTACCAGGGATGGGAAAGAGTAATTCATTGGTTAGAGGGTAGACACATATTAGCTGGGGTGACAGGAAAGGCTATGTACAAGAAGGGGTAGAGCAATATACTAGAAGAAGGAGGGTAGCAGAAGAATAATGAAGATAGGTGAAGACACAGGGAGGTATGCATGGGCTTAAAGGGATAAAGGTTGTTGTTGCTGTTAAGTACTGTCGAGTCAGTTTCAATTCATTGCAACCCTGTGTAGGGTTTCCAAGGAGCAGCTGACCTTGCAGTTTAAACAGACCTTGCGGTCCAGTGCATTATCCCACAGCGCCACACCAGGCAGTAAATAACAATATATTCACAACCTTGGTACAACCGTGTTCTGTGGGTAGATATATGGATTGAAACATAGCCTGAATGAGTAAGGGAGGCAGAGTGGATATATATTTTCATATATCCCAGAAATGTATGTTTGAAAGAAAAAAAAATTTACATGAGTATTTATGTTTCCTGAAAACACAACTATGAATGTGATGGCGCATACAACAGGCAAAATGATGAAAACTTCTAGATATTATCCAAAAATTATAAAGTAATGAGTTTATGGACCTGAGGGCTCAGGAACATAGTTACAGAGAGGACACCAAGATAAGTGGCATAGCATAGTCCATAGAACCAATGTTCTACATCCTTCTTGGGTGAATAGTATTTGGACTCTTGAAAGCTCATGAGTGGCTGACTAAGGTACAGCTATTGGTCTCTCCATATGTAGACTAAAGAAGAGTGATAAGAATTGAAGATGTTTGAAATCAATTAGTCCAGTAGACTAATAGAACATGTAGACATCAGTCTCTTTAACTCTGAGACCAGAAGAACTAGATGGTGCCTGTTACCACTATCCACTGACTTTATAGGGATAATATTAGAGGGTCATGGATAGAGTGGGAGAAAATGGAAAACAAAACTCAAAATTATTTAATTTTTTTACAAGTCCAGATTTACTGGTCAAAAAAGATTGGCAGAAGATGAGACTATGGCCCTTGACCACCCTTCAGGTCTGGAAAAGAACCTCGTGGTCCAATTTTCAGCCAAGCAGTAAACTGATTTATAGGAGGTGACAGCATAGTAAGATATGCTCACCATGGAATGGTCAATCATTCAAAATCAAAAGGACAATATTTTCCTAATGACAAAGTTGAGAATGGATAGAAAAGTGGTTGGAATGCAAATAGAAACCACAGGGAGGAAGCAGGATAACCGTTGTTGCATGAGGGGGAATATAAACATTGAGATGAAACAAAGTGTATGATTTGTTGAATGTAAAGCTAATTATCTTGTCTGTAAATCTTCATTCCATTTTCAATAAAAAGTTTAAAAAAAAAAAGATTTCCAGAACAAGAAGATATATATATATATATAATTGTCAAAGATGTGGGAAATTTCATTTGAATTTAAGTAGCTCAGCAGATCATCTTAAAAGCCACTGTTTTCATAAGACCTTTTTCTGAAGTCACCCTAATAAGACTGAAATAAGTGTATTATGAAGGGAACTCATCTACAACTATCTACAGATCACAGAGGCATGATTCAACTTGTTTTGTTTGGAATAAACTTGTGCATGTATGAATTGGAACCTTAGTAGCAACAATTTTTTATTTACTGCTGTATAGCAGAGCATACAAGGGGGAAAGTTATGAAAACTTCTTAACCATAACTGAACACCTTGAAGAACTGAATCTCATGACTTGAGGATTTAGGACCATAATCAGGGGAGACATCTAAATCAATTGTGATTGCATAGTCCCTGACAATAATGTTCTATGTTCTACTTTGGTGAGTAATGATTTGGGTCTTAAAGGCTTTCAAATAGCCAACCTAGATACAACTATTGGTTTCTTCCCATCCAGAGTGACAAGAGCATTTAAAATAAACACTTGGCCAAAATTAAATGGCTGATTTAGAATTTGAGACTATACACTATTACTGCTTTTGCTAACTAAGAAAACTTTTCCTTTGTAGTCAAAAAGATGAAGATGTAGACAACTTGTTCCCAGAAAGTTGTTCCTCTGTGGTCAACATATAGAGGTAAACATACAAATAGAAGATGTCATAGCCAGTTCCCAAAGAGGATCAAGATACAAAAGATTATCTGAAACTCTCTTAGACAGATGTTCTTAGAAATGTATTGTTATAAGCAAGTTATTGTCAACTTACCTTGCTTACTATGCTAAAACAATGTAGTTTTGTTTATTTGCAACATTCTTAAGAAATGTCTATGCCTTAAGACATTATCATTAGATGCCATCAAGTCAGTTTCGACTCACAGAGATCCTATGCACAACAGAATGAAACTCTGCCTGGTCCTGCATCCTCCTTACAATTGTTATGTTTGAGTCCATTGTTTCTACCACTGTCTCAATCCACTTTGTTAGGGGTCTTCTTATTTTTCAGTGATCCTTCATTCTACCAAGCATGAGATTCTCCAGAGACTGGTCATTCCTGACAACATGTCCAAAGTAAGAGAGTGAAAGTCTTGCTTCTAAGGAGCATTCTGGTGTACTCTTTCAAGACAAATTTGTTGGTACTTCTAACAGTACACTGTCATTTCAAAATTCTCTGCAAACACCAAAATTCAAATGTATCAAATTTTCAATGGTCTTCCTTATTCATTGTCCAATTTTCACATGTATACTAGGTAATTGAAAATACCATGGCTTGGGTCAGGCACTCCTTAATCCTCAAAGTGACCTTTTGCTCTTTAACACTTTAAGGAGTTGGGGGTTTTGCAGCAGATTTACTAATGCAATGTGTCATTTGATTTCTTGACTGCTGCTCCCATGAACATTGATTGTTGTTCCAAGCAAAATGAAGTCTTTGACAACTTCAGTCATTTCTCAGTTTTTCATGATGCTAATTATTGTTTCAGCTCTGAGGATTTTCATTTTATTTACATTGAGATGCAAGCCATACTAAAGGCTGTAGTATTTTATTTTCTTCAGTAAATATTCTAAGTCTTCTTCATTTCCAGCAAGCAAGGTTATATCATCTGCATATCACAGGTTGTTCATGAGTCTTCCTTCAATCTTAATGCTGTGTTCTTCACATGATCCAACTCAGCATATAGATTAACTAAGTCTTAAGATAAGCTCATCAATACCTAGAAAACTTATTTACTATTATATTTCAGAAAAAGTCCTGTCCTGACATAAACAATCACTGGTCTGCACACTTAGCTGTCAGTACAAATATCCTTTAGTCCATCATTTACAACCCCACTGTGAGAAAGCTCACCTTAACTTCTGAGTGCTATTAACCCTGTTAATCTTCTAAGCTCTATATTAATATCAGAGTCCTGGTGTGGTGCTGTGGAATAATACACTGGAATGCAAGGTCAGTTTGAACTGCAAGGTCATCAGTTCAAATTCACCAGCCACTCCTTAGAAACCCTATACAAGATAACTATGAATTATGGTGCTAGGAAATAATATTCAATATACCATTGTAATGGATAAGGTTCTGTGTCAATTTAACTAAGCCAGGA
The DNA here is from genome assembly GCF_000296735.1 of Chrysochloris asiatica. NCBI lineage: Eukaryota > Metazoa > Chordata > Mammalia > Afrosoricida > Chrysochloridae > Chrysochloris > Chrysochloris asiatica. Next base: position 6,706 of record NW_006409988.1, on the reverse strand, counting down.
TGTTCAGAGGTTTAGCAGTTGGGGTGTACTTATTCTTATGGTATTGAAACATAATATAGGCACAGTTAACTCTGATGAGTGACTATGAGCAGGCAGTCAATTAAAAGGATGCTTCCTTGGGGATATGGCCTGATCCCAATATAATGGACACGTGGAAAAGACTCTTTCGTTCTTCTACTGAGGACATGGAACTCTACAATTGTAAGCCATTTCCTTGATAATAAACTTTGCTCTCTCTCTCT
>NW_006409988.1:4222-6364 GCF_000296735.1 Chrysochloris asiatica | reverse complement strand
TTTTTTTAAGTTTTTATTGTGAATTACGTGATAGTTTACATGGGAGAACATTAGCTTTACATTCATCCTATCTTATTTCATTTCATTGCAATGATTACAATCCCCTGCATGCATCATCAAACAACCAAAGTGTACACACTGCAAGCCTGCCCCTCAGTCATCAGCACACAGCCTCTCTCCCTACCTGAGTCTAGAAACCCCAGCCACTCCATCTCTCTACATTATCTTCTCTGCCTCCATCTCTGGTGTCATTGCTTCTCTGGGTAGGGTCCTGCACTCCGCTGTTCTCCCTTGATGGTCCCAGGAACCAAAATCAACTGCTCCCCTCCTTTTGTTACAAAATGCTTATCTTTACCTTTCCAACACTCACAGTCAGTCCTGATAGCAATCATTCACTATTGAACCACAAAGAGTCTTATCCCCATCTCCTTTCATCAGCCCCATCCAAACAGGTTGGAAACTGCTCAGTGGAGATTCTACCTTCCTCCACACCCTCTGGAAATAGGTTCCCTATTGAAAGCTTGTAAGCCAGTCACTTCTTTCCTTTGTAGCCCCTCCCCGCCCCATTTTGGGTAGCCAATGTCTAAGTTGCCAATCCTTGTCGACCCTGTGTACCAAGGGGGTGGGAATGTAAAATCTTGCTGTAAAGATTTGTTCCCTCCTCTGACCTACTGCATCCACAAGCATAGGACATGTTCTTCAGATTGTAGTGAAATTACTCTTTTTTTCCTCTTCTTTCTTCCTCTAGTTGAGTTCTGATCAACAAGTTCCGATCAACAAGTTCAGCTGTTGAATCCAGGTCAAATGGATTTTGGTACTTTTATACCATCTGCTAGTATAGGTGTTCTTGTGCATCCCCCCTCACTTCATATCAGTTTGACTCTTCACTCTCTACTCTAATCCTCTGTGGCAATGTCTCTGTCCCTGGGCCCAGGAGTCCTCAGGTCTTGTCAAACTGCTGGCCAACCAGGTTGTGGTTGGACTTAGCTCACAACTTCATTGCTGTTTTTCCCCCACTTCCCCTTATCAGTGATTAGCAGTAAGACCACATGCCTGCTCTTGTATTCCCCTTGAGTTTTAGTCTTGGAAGGGCGTTTGCCCTGAGGGGACCTGCCCACTTGCCTTGATGGCTGCCAGGAGAACAACTTGTTTGTTCTTGTAGTAATCAAATCAGACTGCCATTATTGTTTTTTTTATTTTTCCTGTTGGTCTTTCTTTCAGAAGATTCTGTATGGGGTTCAGCATCCCACCTATGATCTTATGCAATGCAAAGGCTTCACAAGAAGCCTCCTTCACTGACAAGTTCTAGCCCCATTTTAAGTATTCCAATCAGTTATAGGCAGAAAATGGTGATGTTTATGGCTATTCCTTTCTCTCCTCCTTAAGTGTTTATTTTACAATAGTAATAAAAGGAAACCAAGATTCAAAAGACAGCCAAGCAGCTTAACATTATTTCCACATTTTTACCAATTCAAACAATGCATCAATCCTTGTATCCCAGAGCCCTGTTATTCCAAGGCTGTGCTTACATCGTCTTTTACCTCTGTCCCATTTAGCCCATGCAAATCTGCTTAACTGTTCTCCCATCCACTTTGTTCTTCCTTTCCCCTCTCCCTTCTAGTATATTGCCGCCCCCCCACCATCACCCAAACTATCCTGTGTCTATTCTATACCCTGTGTTCCACCTTCCCCTCCCTCCCCACACCCCTTCCCACACACCACAGTGACCAGCAAATAATTTTTCCCCCTTTTAGTGTGGGTACTTTTCCTTAATCTTTTACAATAGTGGTCCTAGGCAGTATTTCTCCTTTTATGACTAACTGATTTCACTCAGCATAATGTCCTCAAGGTTCATCCATGTTATGTGGTGGCTTTCAGCTTCCTTGTTATTCTTCAAGATAGCAAAGTATTCCATTGTGTGTATATACCAAAGTTTGTTTATCCTTTTTTTTATGTTTTATTTTGAATTATGTGATAGTTTACATGGGAGAACATTAGTTTTACATTCATCCTATAGCATATCATTTCATTGCTATGGTTACAATCCCCTCCATGCATCATCAACCATCCAAAGGGTATATACTACAAGCATGCCTCCCGGTCATCAGCACACAGCCCCTCTTCCTCTCTGTGTCTAAAGTC
>NW_006409988.1:0-550 GCF_000296735.1 Chrysochloris asiatica | reverse complement strand
ACAATGTTGAATAGCAGTGGTGGCAAAGGGCATCCTTGTTTGGTTCCTATTCAAAGAGGGAAGGTCCTCAGTTTCTTTGCATTGAGAGTAATGTAAGCTATTGGTTTTGTATATATGCTCTTTATTATGTTGAGGAATTTCCATTCAATTCCTACTTTGTTGAGTGTTTTTATCAGGAATGGATGTTGAATTTTGTCAAATGCCATTTCTGCATCAATCGATATGATCATATGGTTCTTTTCTTTTTTATTTATATGATGCTTTACGTTGATTGTTTTTCTAATGTTGAACCATTCTTGTATCCTTGATATGAATCCCACTTGATCATGATGTATTATCTTTTTTTTTTTAATGTTCTGTTGTGAATTGTGTGATAGTCTACATGAGAGAACATTAGTTTTACATTGAATCTATCATCTATCACTTCCCCTTCTGAGTGACGTGCGTGGTTGCCAATCAAAGCATATATTTCCCTTGCGTCTTAGTCTGAGAAGAGAATTTTCACTGAGAGGACCCGACCACTTGCCTTGATGTCTCCTGGGCAAGCAAC
>NW_006409987.1:18918-19489 GCF_000296735.1 Chrysochloris asiatica | reverse complement strand
AGTTATTCCTAGATATTTTATCTTTGTTGTTGTTGTTAAGTGCCGTCGAGTCGGTTCCGACCCATAGCGACCCTGTACAGGGTTTACGAGGCTATAAATCTTTACGGGAGCAGACAGCCTCATCTTTCTCCCACGGAGCAGCTGTTAGTTTCGAACTGCTGACCTTGTCGTTGACAGCCCGATTCGTAACCATTACGCTACCAGAGCGTCTATTATAAATGGTATTGCTTTCCTAATGTCCTTTCAGTGCTGTTGTTTTGGTATAGAGGAATCCAACTGATTTTTGTATGTTGATCTTATATCCTGCCACTTTGCTGGATCTTCCATTGAGATTTAGCAGGTTTTTTACTAAGTGTTTGGAGTTTTCTATGTATAGGATCATATCGCCTGCAAATAGAATGAATTTTACTTCCTCTTTGCTAAATGGATGCCTTTAATTTCCCTGTCTGGCTCTATAGCTCTTGCTAAGACTTCCAGCACAATATTGAATAGGAGTGGTGACAGAGGGGATCCTTGTCTGGTTCCTGTTTACAAAGGGAAGGCTTTCAGTTTGTCTCCAGTGTGAGTGATG
>NW_006409987.1:18079-18631 GCF_000296735.1 Chrysochloris asiatica | reverse complement strand
TGTTCATGAAGGATATTGGTCTATAATTTTCTTTCTTAGTAATGTCCTTCCCTGGTTTTGGTAAGAGGGTTTTGCTTGCTTCATAAAATATACTAGGAAGTTTTCTGTCCTTCTATATTCTGAAAGAATTTGAATAGAATTGGTGACAGCTCCTCCCTGAATGTTTGTTAGACCTCAGCAGTGAAGCCCTGTGGGCATGGACTTCTTTTGGTATCAGGAGTTTTTTGATGACCCGATCAATTTCTTCTTTTGTTATGGATCTGTTCAAATTTTCTACTTCACTCTGTAAATTTAGGTAGGTGTATCCATCTTTTCTAAGTTTTCAAGTTTTTTGGAGTACAACTTTTCATAGTATTCTCTTGTTATCCTTTTGATTTCCTTTGGTATCATTACAACATTGCCTGTGTGGTTTCTAACGCATGTTATTTATGTCTTATCCCTCTTTTCTTTTGTTAGGTTTGTCAGTGGCCTGTTAATTTTGTTAATCCTTTCAAAGAACCAGCTTCTTGTCCTGTTGATTCTTTCTATAGTTTTTCTGTTTTCTATCTCATT
>NW_006409987.1:10723-17480 GCF_000296735.1 Chrysochloris asiatica | reverse complement strand
ATTGGGAGCATAGATATTTATTATGGTTATGTCATCTTGTTCAGTTGTCCCTTTAATCATGAGATAATGCCCATCTTTATAATTGTATTGCAATAAGCTTGGTATATTTTTTCCATCCTTTGAATTTCAATCTGTGTTTTTCTCTGTGTGTAAGATGTGTCTCTTTCAGACAGCATATTGAAAGATCTTATTTTTGTTCCATCGGTCACCTCCGTTTCTTAACTAGTGCATTTAATTCATTTATACTTGGTGTAATTATTGATAGGTATGGATTAATTGCTGTCATTATGTTTCTTTTCTTGAGGTGTTGCTGCTTTGTTTGTTCAGCGTGTCTTCTTCCTGTGCTAAGTTCATGGTTTTTGTGTTCTCTTTGTTGTGTTTCCTCGTAGTTTTAATGTTTCCATTTTCTTCTTGTATTTTTATTTTCTTGGTATGTTGTGAAATGTTAATTTTCTTTGAGGTTGCCTTATAGCCCATTAACGTTTCTTTCCATTTAGTGCAGTGTATTTTATCCTGTTATCTACCTGCCCTTCTCACCATCTGGATCTCTGTTCCTGCATGTTTACCTTCTTTCACATTGTAATTGTTTTGATCGTAGACTGACCTCCCAGATTCTCTGTGTTTGTTTTCATAATGTTGTCCTGTTCTTGACTCTTCCTTCTGTCAATTTAGTTCTGGGAGATGCTACCACGTATGTCATTCTCTGGTTGTTGTCTGTTCTTATTGGTTCTCAGTCCACAGAACTCCCTTTAGGATGTTTTGTCGTGCAGGGTTGGCTTTGGCAAAATTCCTTAGCTTCTGTTTATCCTGGAGTATTTTGATTACACCATCATATTTGATTGATAGCTTTGCTGGATAAAGGTTTCTTGGTTGACAGTTTTTCCCTTTCAGGGTTTTATATATGTCTCCCCATTGCCTTCTTGTTTGCATGGTTTCTGCTAAGAGAGCCGAGCTTAAGCTGACTTGCTTGCTCTTGTATGTAACGCTTTTCTTATTCCTAGTTGCTTTCAGGACTCTGTCCTTATCTTTTATTTTGGAGAGCTTGATTAAGATATGTCTCCGTGATTTTCTTTTGGGGGTCTCTCCTTCCTGGGGTTCATTGAGCTTCTTGACTATTTATCTCTTCACTTTTCAAGATGTTAGAGAAATTTTCTTCTAGCAGTTCTTCAATTATTTCCTCTGTGGACCTGTGTGATTCTTCTTGTTTTGGAATGCCAATAATTCTTAAGTTATTCCTCTTCCTGTTGTCTAACATCAGTCTTAGAGACTTTCTTCAGATTTTTTAATCCTTTTTTTCTGTTTGCTCTTCAATCTTAGTGATATTGAGAGATTTTTCTTCCAGCTCACTGGTTCTGCCTTCCATCTCTTCTATTCTTATCCTTTGCCCTCTCAGTGTATTGTCTATTTCTGATAGTCTATTATTAGTCATTTTGTTTTGGACCTCTTTCTGTAGGTTTTGAATTGTTTCCAATGCTATATCTGTCTTATTTGATTTTTCCTGTATCACTTTCCTGACTGTTGTTGTTGTTTTTGTCAGGTGCCATCGAGTCGGAACCGACTCATAGCAACCCCATGCACAGCAGAATGAAACAATGTCCGATCCTGGGCCAACCTCACTACTGCTGCCACACTTGACGCCATCAGTGATGCCACTTGGCCGATCCATTTCGTTGGGGGTCTTCCTCTTTTTTCTCTGATCCTCCATCTTACCCAGCATGACATCCTTCTCCAGCGACTGTTCCCTCCTGACAATATGTCCAAAGTATGAGAGACGAAGCTTAGTCATCCTGCCCTCCAAGGAGCACTCTGGGCGCACTTCTTTCAAAACAGATCTATTGGTTCTTTTGGCAGTCCATGGCACTTTTAGTATTCTCCTCCAACACCACAACTCAAAGGCATCAATTCTTCTACGATCTTCCTTATTCACTGTCCAGCTTTCGCATGCATATTGCAGGTTGTTAATGAGTCTTCTTCCAATCCTGATGCCACGTTTTTCTTCATAGAACCCAGCTTCTTGTATTATTTGCTCAGCATACAGGTTGAATAAGTATGATGAAAGAACACAACCTTGTCGCACACCTTTCCCAATTTTAAAACATTCAGTGTTCCCATGCTCTGTTCGAACAACTGCTTCTTGGTCCAGGTACAGATTTCTCAGAAGTACAATTAAGTGTTCTGGAATACTCATACTTCTCAATGTTGTCCATAGCTTGTCATGATCCACACAATCAAAAGCCTTTGCGTAGTCAGTAAAGCATAGGTAAACATCTTTCTGATATTCTCTGCTTTCAGCCAAGATCCATCAGACATCTGCCATGATATCTCTCATTCCATGGCCTCTTCTGAATCCAGCTTGAACCTCTGGAAGTTCTCTGTCAATGCGTGATTGCTGCCATTTCTGTATTACCTTTAGCAAAACTTTACTCGCTTGAGATATCAAAGAGATTTTCCGATGATTTCCGCATTCTGTTGGGTCACCTCTCTTTGGAATGGGCACAAATATGGATCTCTTCCAATCAGTCGGCCAGATAGTTGTCCTCCAAATTTCTTGGCAGAGATGAGTGAGTGCCTCTTGCGCCGCCTTACTTTCTTGAAAGATTTCAATTTTTATTCCATCAATTCCTGGTGCCTTGTTTTTTGCCAATTTGTTCAATGCACTTTGGACTTCCTCCCTGAGTATCATTGGCTCTTGTTCATATGGTACCTCTTGAAATATTTGAACATTAACCATTTCCTTTTGATACAATGATTCTGTGTATTCCTTCCATCTTCTCTTGATGCATTCTGCATCATTCAATAATTTGCCCAGAGAATCTTTCAATAACCAAAGACGAGGCTTGAATTTTTCCTTCAGTTCTCCCAGCTTGAGAAATGCTGACCGTGTTCTTCCCTTTTGGTTTTCTAGTTCCAAATCTTTGCATATTTTATTATAATACCTGGTTTTATCTTCTCGAGCTGATCTTTGAAATTTTCTCTTCAGCTGTTGGACCTCTTCAATTCGTCTATTTGCTTTAGCTTCTCTACGCTGGAGATTGCTATATTCCAGCTTACTGGTTCTGCCTTCCATCTCTTCTATTCTTCTCCTTTGCCCTCTCAGTGTATTGTCTATTTCTGATATTCTATTATTAGTCATTTGGACCTCTTTCTGTAGGTTTTGAATTGTTTCAATGCTGTATCTATCTTATTTGATTTTTCCTGTATCACTTTCCTGACTATTCCCTTATTTCTCTCAACTCCATTATAAAGTGTTTTGAAACATTTTATAATCATTTTTCTGAATTCCTTCTCAGGCATTTCCAAGGCCTGCCCTCCTTCCAGAATGTAGTCCAGTTCTACCTCTTGGTCATTTGTCTCAGACATTTTAGTTGTTTCTGGACATGTGCTGATATGGTCATCTGCTTTTGCTTCTTGGACATGTTTAGTGTTTATCTGTTACCTTAATACTTAATTGAGTGTGTGTTTTGGTATTTTTTATCTTTTCTGATTGCCTCTAGGTAGATGTGATCAGGAGGTGGACTTCTCTTTTCACTCTTCTTATTGCTTAACTCAGAATAACTTTCACAGTTGTTGTCTTCCTCCATATTTGTTGTCTGGCAGTTGGTATTGGGTCTTGCCTGGATTTTGGTGTTTTATAGAGTGTGATTTTAGATTGACTATATGGCAGCAGTTGCTCTCTCTTCTTGGTTAATATATAGAAAGAGTCCCCCAAATGTAAAAGGGGGAATATAAACAGCAAAACAGCAACTACAAAAACACAAGAAAAGTAAAACAAAACAAAGCAAAAAACCATCGAAACAACAACAACAAAACTAAATTGGATACTGTAGTCTATAATTGCAGAAAAGAGAGAGGAGGGAGAGAAGAAGAAGAAAAAAAATCTATAGCCTAATATGAGTATGATTTTAATGTCCTCTCTCAGTTTCTAGCCCTCTAGGGTGCCTGATAAATTTCAAGATGCCACTCTTGGTTGTTATGCTGTACCTCAGGGTTTAATTTTGGCCTGTTTTGTTTTTAAACTCTTTTTCCCTCTCCACACCATTTGTTCTGGCCTTTTCCCTATTAAAAAAACAGTTCAGGGCTGGCTCTTGGGCTACCTATAGCTTTAAATGCTGAGAATATCTGTGTGCATATGTGGCAGAAAAAGCCACCAGTGGTGGAGGTAGGGGGTGTCCACTTGCTCAGGCAACCCCTCTACTCACCAGAAAGGAGGTGTGCCAATAGTGCCCACCAATGAACAGATCCCCCCAAAAATAAATCAGAACAAAGCAAAATCAACAAAGTGTATTGTCCACCTTTGCTCCAAGGTTCCCGCGGCATTATTCCATGGTGTGTCTGGTCACCTGCTTGGTCTTGCCATTTGGTCTCGCCCAAGTTGGCTCTGGACTGCCTAGCCTGGCAGATTCAAAAGTACACAATTTCTTACTTCAGCTACAAGTTCTACTAGCTATAATCCTTCATACTTTTTAAATATTCCTACCTGTTTGGTTCAGAAGGAACTCTGGTAGCGTAGTGATAACGAGTCAGGCTGCCAATCTCAAGGTGAGCAGTTTGCAACTACCAGCAGTTCCGCGGGAGAAAGATGAGGCTTTCTGCTCCTGTAAAGATTTACGGCCTCAGAAACCCTGTGCAGGGTCACTATGAGTTGGAACCGACTCCACAGTACTTAACAACAACAACATGTGGTTCAGAGTTTTGGACCTCAGCCCTGAACCCACTTTGCCTGGTATTCTGTGGTTTTGCTGATGGAGAACTTCACTGCACCTCTACCCTATCTGCCATCAAGCCCCACCTCCGCTGGGTTTCAGTGTTTTTAACGGTGATTCTAATGTGTCACTCAAAGTGACCACCCAGGCCTCCTGTATTCTGTGGATTGAATACCAGATTCTTGAGCACATTTTCTGGCACTGTATAGCCAGCAGTCAAGCTACAAATGTCCTCTGATGAAGACAGATGACTTGCTGCTCATGGCAAAAGAGCATGGGACTCATACCTGGCCTTTGGGAGTTGCATTTTTGTAATTTTAAGACTTATTTTTTAAGTTTCTTATCTGTTCAGGTGCTTCTCAGTTTAGTATTCTAAAAAAGGCCTCAAGAATGAATGGATTGTAACACTCTAGAATAACTCTGTTACTTGTAAGCAATTGTTACCACTCAGAAGTTGCATTCAGACCTTGTTCTAGCCAGGCTTTTGATTTCCTGGCCTGGTCTGCATCTGATAGGCAGCTTTCAAGGTGACTTTGCTGAATGAGGCTGTCTGTGAAGCCACAGGGAGTTTGGGATGGTAAATGCAAAGAGAATGCCACTATGCACCGGGGTTTTCTCTGTTCCTGTGTTCACCCACACGAAACAGACTTAGGCAAGCACTTTACAATTTAAATTACAACTGAAGTTTAAAATGAAGTCACAATAAAAAAAAAATTTTAATTCCCTGTAAGGAAAACAGTAGTCCTGGAGAGGAACGGTGGGCACTAGACTGCAATGTCAACTTGAACTTCAAGATCACTGGTTCAAGCTCACCAGCTACCCTCAGAAACCCTATATAGGGTTGCTACCGGTCAGAACTGACTCAGTGACACTTACCAACAAGGAAAGCAGTATGGTTCCTTTGGTAGGGATTACACCTGAATATGAAGAAAACACAATCCTCATAACTGTATCCATAATTAGTATTGCAGGAATCGAGAAGAATTGAAGTTGTCAAGGATTTAGTTCTACTTGGATCAAAAATCGACATTCCTGAAAGCGGCAGTCAAGAACTCCAGTGGCATATTATCCTGGGGAAATCTGCAAAAGACTTCTTTTTAAAGGAAAGATGTCACTTTCATGATAAAGGTTAAAGTGACACCTGGCACAAGCCAAGGACCCTGGTGGCATCGTCAGTTCCGAGCTGAACTGCTAACAAAAAGACCAACAGTTAGAACACACCAGCTGTTCTCTGGGAGTAGGATGAGGCAGTCTCCTTTCAGAAAGACTTGCAGCCCTGGGAACCGTGTGAACCAGTTCTCTATCTTAGAGTGTCACTTATAGTGTCTTACAGTCTGATTCAGCTCCTCCACAGTGGGGTTTTGACAGAAGCTGAGGTCTTTTCATTACCTTATATGCAGGTAAAAGTTTGATAGTGAAAAAAGGAAAGGGAAACAAGAGAATAATTGGTGTGTTTGAACAATGAATATACTATGGACTGCAAAAACAACAACAAATAATTTTGAGGCAAAAATGTTGAAAGTACCATGGGCTGCCAAAAGAACCAACAGATCCGTGTTGAAAGAAGTGCATCCAGAGTGCTCCTTGGAGGCCAAGATGGCCAAACTTCGTCTCTCATACTTCGGACATTGTCAGGGACCTGCCTTGACATAGTTGTGTTGTTCACGAGTGTTTGGTTCACGAGGAGGGGAGATCTAGTGGTGATAGGGATAGCAAAAGAATACACAGACAAACAGAAGAAGGGAGACAATGAGGCACCCCAAAGCCAGGGTGGATACATCGTGGCCTCTGCAGGCAGCAACTCACTGCCCTGCAATCTTTACTGCATGCCTTTCAACCCATAATGCACTGCAATCTTTACTGCATGCCTTCCAACAAGTAATGCACACCTGGGGAGGCCTGGGCCTCTGTTTTATTTAGGGGAGGAGCTTCACACCAAGCTGGGAGGGACTTAGGCAAGGTACAGCTAACATCAGTACTTTTCCAGACATTCAGGTAACTACATCGTACTTCGCTGGTTCGAATCCCAGGCCAGTAACTTGGATTCTCAGGCC
>NW_006409987.1:8131-10623 GCF_000296735.1 Chrysochloris asiatica | reverse complement strand
GCATAAATAAGGTCGCTATGAGTTGGTACCAACTCGATGGCACCTAACAACAAGAACAACAAACAATTAGAAAACTCAAGTAAGATCATCATTCTAATTCATTATTTTTCTCTTTCTCAGTCAACTGATCATAAGAAATTCCTGTGTGACATATGGTAGGTGTAGACTGAACATATGCCTGAAGTATGAGAGACGAAGTCTGGCTGTCCTGGCTTCTGAGGAGCACTCTGGCTGTACTTCTTCCAACACAGATCTGTTTGTTCTTTGGGCAGTCCATGGTACTTTTAATATTCTCCTCCAACATCGTAATCAAAAGCATCAATTCTTCTATGGTCCTCCTTATTTATTGCACAACTTTCACATGCATATGAGGTTATTGAAAATACTGTGGCTGGGATCAGGTGCACCGTAGTCCTCAAGCTGACATCTTTGCTCTTCAACACCTTAAAAAGCTCTTTTGCAGCAGACGTGCCTATGATGCAATATGTTGTCTGATTTCTTGATTGCTGCTTCCATGAGTGTTGATGGTTGATCTGAGCAAAAGGAAGTCTTTGACAATGTCAATCTTTTTTCCATTTATATAAGTGTTGTTTATTGGTCCAGTGTGAGGATTTTTGTTTTCTTTACATTGAGGTGCAGCTCACACTGGAGGCTGTGGTTTTTTATCTTTATCAGCAAGTATTTTAAATCCTCTTCATTTTCAGCAAGCAAGGTTGTATCATCTGCATATCACAGGTTAGCAATGCGTCTTTCTCCAATCCTAATTCCATGTTTTTCTTCACATAATTCAACTTCTCAGATTATTTGCTCAGCATACAGACTGAATAAGTATGGTAAAGAATACAACCTTAGTGCACATCTTTCTTAATTTTAAACCATTTGCATTCCCTTATTCTGTGTGGTCTATGTAGGTTCCTCATGAGCACAATTAAGTGTTCCGGAATACTCATACTTCACAGTGTTTTCCATAGCTTGTCATGATCCACATAATCAAAAGCCTTTGCGTAGTCAATAATGCAAAAGTAAACATCTTTCTGGTATTCTCTGCTTTCAGCCAAGATCCATCTGATGCCAGCAATGATATTCCTCATTCCATGTCCTCTTCTGAAATTTGCTTGAACTTCTGCAAGTTCTCTGTCAGTGTATGGGTGTAGCCATTTTTGGATTATCTTTAATAAAACTTTACTTGCACAGGATATTAATGATATTGCATGATGATTTCCGCATTCCAGTGGGTCACATGTCTTTGGAATGGGTGCAAATACGGATCTCTTCGAGTCACTTGGCCAGGTAGTTGTCCTTCAGATTTCTTGGCATACATGAGTGAGTTCCTCCCGTGCTGTATCAGTTTGTTGAAAGATTTCAATTTAGCCAGGTAGTTGCACTTCAGATTTCTTGGTATACATGAGTGAGTTCCTCCCATGCTGTATCAGTTTGTTGAAAGATTTCAATTTGTATTTCATCAATTTCTGGTGCCTTGTTCTTTGACAATGACTTCAGTGCATCTTGGACTTCTTCCTTCAGAACCATTGGCTCTTGATCATATGCTACCTCTTGAAATGATTGAATGTCAACCATTTCTTTTTGATACAGCGACTCTGTGTATTCCTTCCATCTTCTTTTTTGTTTGTTTTTAATGTGAATTGAGTGATAGGTTACATGGGAGAACATCAGTTTTTCACTCATTCTTTCATTGCAGTGATTACAATCTCCTCTGTGCATCATCATTCAACAGTATTTTGTTTTTTTGGAGGGGGCGGTGGGAGCTATATACACCAAAACATTGAGCAATATATAACCATTTAAACAACCAAAGGGCACAGTCTGCAAGCCTGCCTCCTGGCTGCCAGCACACAGCTTTTCTCTTTCTATGAGTCTAGAGTCCTCAACTCCTTTATTTCTCCATGTCCTCATCTCTGCCTCCTCACGCTCTGAAACTAAACTCCCTCTTAAAAACATGTAAACCAGTCACTTTACACTCCCACACCCCCATTTTAGGTAGCCAGTGTTGCCCGTCCCAATGAACCCTGTATACAGAGACGATAGGATTGATACTTGATTTGAAGACTCCTTCCTGCTCAGTTGGTATTTTGAGCTACTACATCCGTAAGTATAGGTTAAGTTCATCAATCTGTAGCAATTTACACTTGTTTCCTTTATTAAAAAAAAAAATTATCATCATCTAGTCAAGTTCTGATCATCAAGCCCATCGAAGTGAGTTGAGTGTGTACTACCTACAATTTTGGGCATTCTTGTGCGTCTCCCCTCACTTCATATCAGCTGGATGCTTCACTCTTAGCTGTAGCCCTTCATGGCTAGGTAATTGTCCATGGGCTCAGGAGTCCCCAGGTCTCACCACACTTCAGACCAACCAGCCCTTCCTTTTCTCTCTATCATCTCCAGGTTGACAGGAGTCTATCCTTCCATCTTCTTTTGATGTTTTCTGCATCATTCAATATTTTGCCCAAAAAATCCTTCACCACAAGTTGAGG
>NW_006409987.1:4485-6937 GCF_000296735.1 Chrysochloris asiatica | reverse complement strand
TATTTTGAGTGCCTTCCAACCCGAGGGCCTCATCTTCTTGCACTCTGTCTGACAATAGTCTGGTGCTTGTCTTCATGGTTCAGTATTCAATATTCTGGTGCTGTCGTTCTCCCAAGATCCATCTGTTTTTTGTACAGGCCAGGTAGGCGAGTTAAATGGGGATGTGGTGGTGCATCTTTCATGTCCTTGATTGTGACACTAATCTCTGCATTCTCTCCAGGAATGCATTATTGCTTTTATTTACTATTTTGCATGGTAAAGATATTTCTAATGGTTTCCACTTGGCTTTTCCAACCATAATAATTCTTAATCCACGTTTTAGGGATCCAACATGGGGTTCTGTCAGTTGCTGAGTATGTCTATTCCGATTATGCATTCTGGAACTGGGGAACTCATCACAGGCTGAGTTTGGCGATACACTGGACTCAAATTGAGACAGATCTGAGCTAAGGCTCCATTGCTGATTTGACCTCCACATGCCCCCATTCTCACTTGTGGGCACAGTGACATTTTGTGTCTCCTGGAATTAGTGTTGATTCAGAGCCAGTGTCCAGTAATCCCTTTCCTTCAAAGAACAGTCTCCCTTATAAAGGTTGTAGATCCCTTTAGGGAAGGCTGGACAAAAGCCTAACAGCTGGAAGCATAGTGGGGTGCTTTCTCAAGGGGACCTGGCCACCTCTTCATTCAAGGGATTGTGAGTCTACAGACTGGTTTAAGTTTAGGAATTGATGGAGAAGCTGTGATTCTCTGTTCTGGCAATTCAAGTTAGACTGCTCCTCCCTTGACCCAGAGTTCTTCCTCTTGTCCATCTTTAGTAGGTTTCCCATCCGTTTGAGTCCTAGGTACTCCTTGCCTGCCTATTAACCAGCCCCATAAGGCCACACGAGTTAGACTATTCTGATTACTGCTTTGAATCTTCTTTCCATGATGAGAACAATGTCCATCTTGTCTCTGTTGATGAAGTGCCCACACTTGGCCCCTAGTAATCAGATCCATTGTGGTTGGTATCTTAATTCAATTAGGGCAGTTATTGCTGTCAAATCTTGCTTAAATAATATAGCAGTCACAGAAGTCTTGAAAGGTTCTGGAGTTCCCTTCATAAATTTATTCCTCACTGTTGTGTTGAAAGGTGTGTCCTCTGGGCATGTCCATATGTGGACTTATGGATTTCTCCTGGTAAATCCACTCCCACATGCCAGTTTCTTGGAGCCTTTGGATTCCTTCCTTTGCACAATACCAAGGCAGGTCTGGTACTTCAACTTGATGTATTGGAGGCCACTGTGCAATTAATGCTTCAGTGAATCAATCAAATAAACTGTTAGATCCTCTCTTAACCTCTCAAGTGGAAGTGTTGAGTGAAGAATCTGTGCTTAGTGGGCCCACATCAGTAAACTCAGACCAGTTCAACCCTCTGTTCCTTGCACCATTACCCCATAGCCATAATAGCCATTCCCACACACATGCTCTTGATTTCTGTTTATACATATTAGAAAAGTCAAGCACTTCTAATGGAGTGTAACTTACTTCTTCCTGGGTCACAAAGTGTACTTCACCTTTTGGGGCTCACTGGGACTTAAGTCTAGTTATCGTGGTCTAGAAGCATTAATTGGTGGAGGGTATTTCCTGGGAACATTCAGCCGTGTCTTTCAAGACAGTTACCTTAGGTGATGCCCCAGGCAGTGCCTCTGGCATCGTCTCAGTGGGCACAGTTGAGTTAATCTCAGAAAGAGTGGGCAGAGGAGATGTTTTTACTGACAGTGGAATAATCTCTTCAGATGGGAGGGGTGTGGTTGCTGGCAAGAGCGATTCAGTGAAGTTTATGGGCTCATATGTCACCGGCTTCCTAATTATCTATCTGCCTAAATGTCCCCATCCCAAGTTTCAAGATCCCATTTCTTCCCAATCAGTGCCCTCACTTTAGCATCAGGCATCATTCCATGTTGGCTGTTGAGCTGGCATTGTAATTCAGTCTTCCCTTAAGACTCTGGGTTTCGTTCTCAACAATATTGCCTCTGCTATTACAGGACATTAGGCTGTTTTTCAGGGTCCAAGTGGAAACTTTGAGATTATTTATGTGACGCATGAGCTGTGACTCCTTAGTTCTGAGTGTATCTCTTTTATCAGTTGCTCTATTATTAGTACAGCCAACCAGTTTCTCTAGGCTTCTCATACTGACGGCATCGCAGAGAACTATCATACGTACAATCACCCAGAGCCTTGCTTCTCTCCAATATGTCATCTATTGGTGATGATACTTTGTGCGTTAATCTTTCCGCCTCACGCCCTGGATTAACAGTGCCCTCACTTACTTTACTAGGGGAGATAGAATTATCAGTGCATTTTAAATTAGTTGGACTTGAGAACCAATTTAGAAAACGGATCTTTGTGATTTTCTCTAGAACCACTCTCAACAGCAAATGTCTTAGGCTGGGTTCTCTAGAGAAGCAAAACT
>NW_006409987.1:1868-3735 GCF_000296735.1 Chrysochloris asiatica | reverse complement strand
ATGATTTCCGCATTACGTTGGATCACCCCTCTTTGAAATGGGCACACACATATATATAAGCACTGAACTGCAAGATCAGTTTGAACGTCAAAGTCGGCAGTTCAGTCTCACCAGCTGCTCCTCAGAAATCCTATACAGTGTTGCTAAGAGTCCAAACCAAATCAGTGGCACTTAACAACAACATATATGTACATATATATGTATGTTTATATATATGAAGGTGGAGACCTGGTGTGGTGCTCTAGGATCAGCACTGGACTGTGATTCACAAGGACAGTGGTTCAAACCCACCAGCTGCTTCTTAGAAACCCTATGTACGGTCACTATGAGTTGGAACTGACTTGACCGCACTTAACAATATGTGTGTGTGTATACATACATACATACTATGTATATGGGAAAGACCAAATTTCAGTCAGCTGAGTCAAGATCATCAGGCTGGCCCAGCAGACAGATGAACCAGCAGGAGTTCCAAATCGGCTACGTGAACCACGATCAGCAGGTGGGTCTGGCAGTCAGACGAACAGACAAGCAATAGAACAGGTCACTGGCTCAGGTTAAAAAAAAACTGGAGGTTGGGGATGACCCAGATCCAGTAGAAAAGAGAGCACACTTTTTTGGATGTCCATTATATTGGGAACAGGCTACATCCTCAAGGAAACATCCTTACAATTGATGGGCTGCTCATAGCCAATCATCATAGAATCAATTGTGTCTGCTCATAGCCAATCATCATAGAGTTTACTATACTTATATTAGATCTCACCGTGGGGATAACCACATATCAGTTGCCAAACCACTCGGAATCCTGGCTCAGTCAAGTTGACAAAACACCTTAATGATCACAGGATTCCAACACATATTTGGGGGTGGTGAGGTACAATGTACCATAGAGTGGGTGGTTTTAACAAATAAGAATTGACCGTTTCATAGTTTGGGAGGCTACAATTCTGAAGCAGGTGTCAGCTCTAGGGGAGGGTCCTTCCTTGTTTGTAGCCCTAGATGTGTTTTGGCATGCTTTGGGTTTTAGGGTTCTCAAAGGGTTTTCCCCATTTGTGTGTTTCTCCATTCTGTTTTCCCTTTCTGGAGTCCTGGTGTGGTGCTGTGGGTTAATGCACTGGATGGCAGAGTCAATTCCTTGGCTAGAATCAGTTAATTTCTGAAGGTTGTACATCTATAATTTCAATTGAGTGTACAATGATTATAATCCCCTCCATGTACCATCAGTTAACAGTATTTCTCTCTATTCATTTTGGCTTTTTTTTTTAAAAACACTCAGGCATATATAATAATATAAACCACCAAAAGGCATATTCTGCAATTCTGCCTCCTGGCTGCCAGCTCTCAGTCCCTCTCTTCCCATGAATCTAGAGCCCTCAGCTGCTCCCTCTCTCCATGTCCCCATCTCTGCCTCCATCTTTGGTATCACTGCTTCTCTGGAAAAGGTCTCGCATTCTGTTTATGCTCTTCTTCCTTGATGGTCCTAAGTTCCTCTGTTTCTGTCCTGTAAGATTAACTACTCCCCCGTTTTTGTTACAAAACTTTTACCTTTAGAATTGGGACAGTCACAATTAGTCATGATAATAATTACTCTCTATTGAATCATAAGAATCTTATCCCCATCTCTTTTTACCAGACCCATTTAGACAAGATGAAAACTATTCAGTGGGGACTCTATATTCTGCCATACACTATTTTCTTATTTTTAAATGTTTTATTGTGAATTATGTGATAGTTTACATGGGAGAACATTAGTTTTACATTCATCCTATCATATATCATTTCATTGCCATGGTTACAATCCCCTCCATGCATCATCAACCAACCACAAGACTGTTCCCCCCCACCAATACCAATGTCAGCATTC
>NW_006409987.1:0-433 GCF_000296735.1 Chrysochloris asiatica | reverse complement strand
ACTCTTTTTTTTCCTCTTCATTCTTCTTCTAGTTGAGCTCTGATCATCCAGCCGCTGAAACCAGGTCAAGTGGGTATTATCTGCAAGTGTGGGTGTTCTTGTGCATATGCCCTCTTCTTCTTATCAGCTGGATGCTCCACTCCCACTCTAGTCCTCTGTGGCTATGTCACTGCCTCTGGGCCCAAGAGTCCCCAGGTCTTGTCACACTGCTGGCCAACCAGGTCTCCTCAGGGTTCACAGGAGTCTATTAACGTTGTAGGGCTTAGCTCGCAGCTTCATTGCTGTTTTTCCCTCTTTTCCCCTTATTGGTGATGAACGGGGTCACCAATCAGAGCGTGTATTCCCATTGAGTCTTAGCCTTGGAAGGGGTTTACTATGAGGGGGCCTGACCACTTGCCTTGATGTCTCCTCGGTGACTAATGTGCTTGTTCTT
>NW_006409986.1:16462-18914 GCF_000296735.1 Chrysochloris asiatica | reverse complement strand
ATTGGAGAAGGATGTCATGCTGGGTAGGGTTGAGGGTCAGAGAAAAAGAGGAAGACCCCCAACGAGATGGATCGGCCAGGTGGCATCATTGATGGACTCAGGGGTGGCAGCGGTGGTGAGGTTGGCCCAGGGTCGAGCATTGTTTCGTTCTGCTGTGCATGGGGTCGCTATGAGTCGGTTCCTACTCGATGGCACCTGACAACAACAACAAATTGTGAGAGAATAAATTTCTAAATATGAATTTATAAATTTCTATTCATCTTCTTGTCATGATGTCAGGCAAGCTAGGAGATATCTTGTAGTATTCTATTTATTTCCAAGAGAATTCATAAAATCACACTATGCCCTGAGAATCTTAGCTAATAGTGAGAAGAAAATTCATTCATGTTGGAATCCATTAATTCCTCAGTTAGATTATAAATCTCTTAACATCATCAAATGTTCTCCTCTAAACTTCAGCGCTTAGCAGAGTGTTAGGACAAACAAGTATTCAATAAATATATGTCAAACTATAAAAGATACAATTGAATGAATGACCCAGGCACCACAAAAATATGATAAGAAAAAGGTATTTATTAAACATACTTGCAAAAATTGATTATTGTTTAAAAGATTCTTATGAAGCCAGGAAAAAAAGGTACTACGAAAATAGTAATTTATTATATTAATATTATAATGTCTACAAGCTTCTTCTATAAATACATTATCCAGTCTCTTCCCTTAATGTCTTAATTTCATTTGTTAGAATATTTATCTTGTCATTGTTATTTTCAAACTTATTTATAATAGGCAAAATATGAGTTTATCCATGTTTGTAAGACGAAAGAACTGCCTGTAAACTATGCCTTTATCATTAACTCTATGACCTCTAACACACAGAAGAGAATTTTCATGACAAATTGGTGTGTACAACATTTGGAGGAGGCAAATAGAATTGTGCAGACTACTGTAGCAGATTACTGTGAGCAGAGTCCATCAGCTTCTAGAAAAAGACAGTTCCCCCCAGCCCCCACCATTGCACCTAGACAGAGAATATATTTTAAACCTTGGTAATCTTATCTTTTTTGACCTAAGAGCCCATTTATCACGATATTGTCGGTTCTACCTCACACTCCTACCTCCAGAATTCATTTAAGAATTCGAGTCCACAGTTAAGTTTATTGTAGCTTCTTTTTCCTAATTATATTGGAAACAACATATTTTAATACATATTTGTTGTTGTAGTCGTTAAGTGCCATCAAGTAGGTTCCAACCCATAGCGACCCTGTATAGGTTTCCAAAGAGCAGCTGGTAAGTTTGAACTGCTGACCTTAAGGTTCAGAGTGACTTTGCAATCCGTGCATTAGCCCACAGAGCCACACCAGGACTCCTTAATACATATACGGGGGCTTTAAAAAGTTCATGGAAATGGAATTACGAAACAATGGACTTTTTTTTCTATGAACATATTTAATATGACTTCCAAAGTAACTTTTTAATTACTTAATGTTACCATGGAGTCCTGTTGCAGCACTGTAGGATAAGCACTTGATCGATCATCTCATCGCTAGAGGTTCAAATCCTTGGAAATCCTACACATGGTCAATACGAGTCAGAATCAACTCCCTGGCACTTAACAATACCAATTCTGCCATCACTAACATTTTCAAAAAACAGTTGGGTGACTTACAAGGACAGAAGTCTATTTTCTCACATTCTGGAGCATAGAAGTCTATATACGACTTCCCCTCTCCTAGTTTCTGGTGTTTCATGGCAACTCGTGGTGCTCCTTTGTTAGATGGCTCCTCACATAGAGTCTGTATTCCCTTTCTTTGTGTGCCTGTGGCTATTCTGCTTTTTGATAAAACACATCTCAGAAGTGATTATGTTTAGTACCTACACTACTTTGATATAACTTCAGTAACATGAAAGCAATTTATTTTTTGAGAAATAAATTAATTTTATTTCTCAAAAAAACATTTATTTTTTGAGAAAAACAACTCAACTCATAACAGCAACCTATGATAACCAAATAAATATGTAAAAACTGAAATATTAATAAGAAAAAGTAAAAAGACATATGAGCTCACTTATGAAGATTAACTATCAATATCCTATTATTATATGTTCTAGACTTTTCTCTCTGTGTTACGTTATACATAGTACTGTTGTTAAGCACCATTGAGTTAGTTCTGATTCATAGTGACTCTATATAGGGTTTCCAAAGAGCACCTGGTGTGCTCAAACCACCAACCTTGCAGTTAGCAGTCCAGTTCTTACCCTACAGTGTCCCATTATAAATAATTTACCTTAACGTATGTCACGTTTTTAAGTATATTATGTTGTCCATAGTGTTTATCAGTCAGGTCATATTTGTTTACCATACATATCCCCATATAGATAAAATTATTTTGCATTATTTCTTTGTTGGTAGTGGTGCCACCCACTCAATTATGACTCATAGAAACCCTAT
>NW_006409986.1:15358-16292 GCF_000296735.1 Chrysochloris asiatica | reverse complement strand
GATGTCCTTCTCCAGAATAGATCTCTCCTGATCGCATTGTCCAAAGTAGTAAAATGAGGGCGGCCTCACCATGCTTTCTTCTAAGGAGCATTCTAGCTGTTACTTCTTTCAACAGATTTGTTCCTTCTTGCAATCCATGGTGCTATCAATATTCTTAAACACATAAGTTTAATGTTGTTGTTGTTAGGTGACGCAAAGTTAGCTCTGACTCATAGCAACTCTATGCATAACAAAAGTAAATACTGCCCAGTACTGTGCCAGCCTGACAGTTGTTACAATTGTTGTTATGTTTTAATCCAGTTGTGGAGCATCCTTTAATTCACTGTCCCTCCATCTTACCTAGCATGATGTCCTTCTCCAGAGACTTGTCTCTCCTGATTGCACATCCAAGGTATGAGAGAGAAACTCTCCCCATCCTGGCTTCTAAGGAGCATTCTGTTTGCACTCTTCCATGACAGATTTGTTTGTTCTTCTGGCAGTTCATGGTACTTTTCACTGTTGTTGTTGTTGTTGTTAAGTGGCATGGTGTCCAACTTTCATATGCATATGAAGTTATTGAAAATCCCATGGCTTGGGTTAGGTACATCGTAGTCCTCAAACTGACATCTTTGCTCTTGAACACTTTGAAGATATCTTTTTAGCAGGTTTGCCTAATGTAATCTGTCATTTGATTTTGTTGACTATTGCTTTCATAAGAGTTGATTGTGGATCCAAGGAAAATGAAATTTTTGACAACTTCAATATTTTTCTTTACTTGTCACGATGTGCAGTTGTGAAGATTTTTGTTTCCTTTACATTGAGGTGCAATCCATATTGAAGGCTGTAGTCTTTGATCTTTACCAGTAAGTATCTGAAGTCTTCTTTACTTACAGTGAGAAATGTTATATCATCTGAATGGTGCAGACTGTTAATGAGTCTTCCTGCATCCTGATAT
>NW_006409986.1:13380-14043 GCF_000296735.1 Chrysochloris asiatica | reverse complement strand
TGAGTTGGAACCGACTCCACGGTACTTATCAACAACAACATTCTTAGTCTCTTTGTAACTCCCATAAAACTACTATTTTCCAAATAGATCTGAGTAAGTGAAGGTGTGAGAAGATACTGATA
This sequence comes from Chrysochloris asiatica, assembly GCF_000296735.1. Lineage (NCBI taxonomy): Eukaryota > Metazoa > Chordata > Mammalia > Afrosoricida > Chrysochloridae > Chrysochloris > Chrysochloris asiatica. Next base: position 13,921 of record NW_006409986.1, on the reverse strand, counting down.
ACATAACATGATTTGTCTATGGATGTTAACAGAGTTTGAAACTCTAGCATGAATATAAAATTAGCCATCTCAAAAGCAGGCAGGGAGGATTTTACTGCCATCAAAGTAGAGCTAGAAGTGGAATGTGTCCTTTGGACCTTGAGATCACTGCACATTGAACTTCCTCAGCCCAGGAACAGAAAGTTGTAACACTGTAAGAATAGCAGAGGAACAGCAACAACTGTGACTTTCCCGTACCAGGAACAAGTAAAGCTGAGTGACTTTGGACAGGGAGCTTGCCTTTAAGCAATTAAGTAGCTAGAGTCATTAGGCTGATATCTGTCATTATTAAGTTGTTGGTTTTACAAAATTCTATCATGTGATTTCTAGCGTCACTTCTATCACCAAGGCCATATTTTCCAACTAAGGATCCTTCTTTGTTTCCAACTTTTGCATTCCAATTACTGGTAATTATTAATGCATCTTGATTACATGTTTGATCAACTTCAGACTGAAGAAGTTATTAGAATTCTATAATTTCATCATTGCTGTCTTTAGTGGT
>NW_006409986.1:9552-12255 GCF_000296735.1 Chrysochloris asiatica | reverse complement strand
AACAAATAAATCTGTGTTGGAAGAAGTACAGCCAGAATTTAGAAGCCAGGATAGCCACATTTCTCTCAAACTTTGGACATATTATCAGAAGGGACCAGTCCCTAGAGAAGGACATCATGCTGGGTGAAATGGACAGTCACTGAAAAAAAAGGGAAGACATTAATAAGATGTATTGGCATGGTGGCAGCAGCAGTGGGCTCAAGGGCAATAATTGTGAGGCTGGCACAGGACTGTACAATGTTTAGCTCTGTTGTGCAAAATGTCACTTAGAGCTAACTAGACGGCACCTAACATCAGCAACAGGACTTAACCTTTGCAAAGAACTTTAATACATATCCCTTGTTGTGTTTATTGTTGGTAATACTATTAGCTAATGCATAGGTACTTTGCCAGGCTTATTGTATACTTCTTCCCTAATCTCAAATATGTGAAAACGTAAGTATTAGAACTCCCATTCAACAGACAAAGAAATAGAAACTCAGGGAATATTAGGAAATTCCCCCATTTAGCCAGTTAGTCAAAAACTCTATTCATAAATAACATCATGATAAATGGAGAAAAGATTTAAAGAAATACATAGCTTGGGTCAGGTTCACTATAGTCCTCAAATCAACATCTGTGCTCTTGAACTCATTAAAGAGGTCTTGTGCAGCAGATTTACCTAATGCAGTACATTGTTTGATACTGTTTCCATGAGTGTTGATGGCAGAGCCCATCAAAATGAAGTCTTTGACAACTTCAGTCTTTTCTCCCTTTATCATGATATTATTTATCAGTCTAGTGGTGAGGATTTTTGTTTTATTTACACTGAGGTGCAACCCATATCGAAGGCTGAATGATCTTCATCAGTAAGTATTTTAAGTCTTCTTCGGTTTCAGCAAGCAAGGTTGTATCATCTGCATATTTCAAGTTGTTAATGAATCTTTCTCCAATCCTGATACAAATTTGCATAGTCCATAGAACACAGGTCAACATCTTTTTTGTATTCTCTGCTTTCTGCCAAGACCTAACTGATGTCAGTAATGATATCCTTCATTCCACATCCCTGTCTACATCTGGCTTGAATCTCTGGCAATTCCCTCTCAAAGTAATGTTGCAGCCATTTTTTTAATTCTGTTGAGTGAAATTTTACTTGCATGTGCTATTAATGATATTGTCCAATGATCAAAAGAAAATGGAAGGAATACACAGAGTCACTGTACCAAAAAGAAATGGTCAAAGTTCAACCGTTTCAAGAGGTAGCATATGATCAGAAGCCAATGGTACTGAAGGAAGAAATTCAAGCTTCACTGAAGCATTGGCAAAGAACAAGGCTCTGGAAATTTATGAAATACAAATGGAAATATTTCAACAAAATCAGGTAGCTCTGGAGGCACTCATTCAACTATGCCAAGAAATTTGGAAGCCAGCTTTTTAGCCAATTGATTGAAAGATCCTTTGTGATATAGGCACAGGCATTTCTTTGGTGTTCAGCATTATTTTTCTGTTCTTTCTAAATATGCAAACTAACTGTAAGTATTAATATACCTAAAAATACTTTGGATTAGAGTAATAAATAGACTAAACTAATCATGTAAAATGACTACTTTTATACATTTTTTTTTCTTCAAATTTTCTCTAACCAAGGTTATCCTGGACTTTAAGCAGAAATAAACCCTTAATTTTCAAAGAAAATGGAAACGATTATTGTGGCTATCAAATGAAGTTTATCGATCATATCATAATTGTACAGTTCACTGAATTTTTATAAACAGCACACAACTGTTTCACTGACAACCAGATCAAAGCACATATCAAGCAGAATTCCAGAAGATTCTCTTAAGCTACCTTCCAGTTACAACACCCTATCCCAGCCCTCTGGCCCCAAGCATCATCACTTTGGTTATTTATTTTTGGCATTTCAAATATCTGAATGACAGCTGGGCAATGATAAGGAAGACTAAAGAAAAATTAATGATTTTTAATTACGGTGTCATTGAAGAATATTAAATATGCCATAACACTCCAAAAGAACGAAATAATCTGAATTGGAAGTACAGCCAGAATGTTCTTTAGAAGGAAGGATGGTGGTTCTTCATCTCTTGTACTTTGGATATGTTGTCAGGAGGGACCAGTCCCTAGAGTAGTAAAAAAGAGGCAGACCCTCAAGGGGATGGTCTGATATAGTGTCTGCTACAACAATGGACTTAAACATAGCAATAATTATGAGGATGGCACAAGACCAAGCAATATTTTATTCTCTTGTACCTAGCGTTGATGTAACTCAGAACTTACTTAACAGTTAATAACCACAAACAATAAACATTTAGAAATAGATAAACTTATCTTGGTTTCTCTGCTATTCATAGAGTTTTCAGTGACTAGCGATTCGAAAGTAGTTCATCACTCTTTCTTCCTAGTCTGTCTTTGTTTGGAAGCTCATCTGAAACCTGTCCACCATGGGTGACCCTGATGGTTATTAAAATACTGGTGGCATAGCCCTCAGAATCACAGCAACTCAAGCCACCACAGCACGACAGACAGACGAGTGGTGGCCGTCTTTCACTCAAAAGTATTAAAAAATGGCTGCAACATTACCTTGAGAGGGAATGCATCAAGAAAAGATGAAAGGAGTACACAGAGTCATTGTACCAAAAGGAAATGGTTAATGTTCAACCATTTCAAGAGCTACCATATGATCAAAAGCCAATGATACTCAGGAAG
>NW_006409986.1:5506-8052 GCF_000296735.1 Chrysochloris asiatica | reverse complement strand
CTATGAGTGGGTTCCAACTCAACACCTGACAACAACAGCAACAACATAATTATCTTGGAGTAGCTGTGGAAGCTGCCACTGTTGTTGTTGTCGTTGTTAAGTGCCAATTAGTTGGTTCCAAATCATAAAAGCCCTCTATAGGGTTTCTGAGGAGCAACTGGTAGGTTTGAAACACCAACCTTGTGATTAGAAGTCTTATGCTTATCAATAGAAAAATCTATATTGATCAAGTGGTCCAACACAAGCTGTTGTTTGAAAGCAGGACAATGCCATCCTTTATTGTCTTCCTTGTCATAACCAATTAGATTCATGTTTCTGTTTTCTAACTTGGTTTTATTTTCCTGTTCATGTGTGTTTTCTGGATTGTGTGTTTTTTTTTGTTTTTTTTTAAAGAAAAAACCTGGAAGACTAGTTATTAATATTCTTTTACATAACCAAAAAACAATTATTTTTTATGTATATTTCATGGTGTTAATCTGAAGAAAGCTTTAAAAGATAAGAACTATGTTAGTAATTTTTACTGAACTCATTCGGATAGATATTAAATGTATTATTAATAACAATATTGTAATTTTATTTTCATATCTAATTAATTGCTCTTTTAAACAATTACTTTCCAAATGTTAAATCAAAACCAAATAGCAAACCCATTACTGCTGAGTCAATTCTAACTCATAACAACCCTAGAGGACAGAATAGAACTGAAATTCCAGAGGGTTTCCAAAGTTGTAATCTTTACAGATGTAGTCTAACATGGAGCAACTGCTAGATTCGAACCACCAAACTTTTGGTTAGTAGCTGACCACTTGGACTACTTTGTCACCAGAATTCCTAATATAATATTCTGGTTGTTGTTAGGTGCTACTGAGTTGGTTACAACTCACAGTGACCCTGTGTACAAAAGAAGAAAACATTTGCAGGTTGTCACTGTTCTCACAGCACTGCTATGGTTAAGCCCATTGTTACAGCCACTGTGACAATCATCTCATTGAGAGTCTTCCTCTATTTAGCTGACCGTCCACTTTACCAAGCATAAAAATCTTCTCCAGGGACTATTCTCTCTTGATAACATGTCCATAGTACATGAAACCAAGTTCCATGATGCATGTTTTCTAAAGAACATTCTTCCAAGTCAAATTTGTTCATTTTTCTGGCAGCCCATGGTATATATATCTTCTTCAGCAAGAATATAATTCAAAGGCACTAATTCTTCTTTCATTTTCCTTATTGATTGTCCAGCTTTCACGTGCATATGAGGTAATTGAAAATATCATGGTTTCATTCAGTCTCACCTTAGTCTTCAAATTTAGAGAAGTCTTTCACATCAGATTTACCCAATGCAATATGTCCTTTGATTTCTTGACTGCTGCCTCCAAGAGTGTTGATTGTGGATCCATGCAAAATGAAATATTTGACAGCTTTAACCTTTTATCCATTTGTCATGATGTTATTTACTGGTTCAGTTGAGAGGATTTTTGCTGTTATCCCATTGAAGTACAATCCATGCTAAAGTTGTATTCATCAGTAAGTGCTTTAAGTTTTACTCAGTTGGAGAAAGCAAGATTGTGTCATCTGTACAGGGCTCTTTCTTCAGTCCTGATGCCATGTTCTTCTTCATGTTTCTAATTTGATTATGTTTTCAAGTAAAGCTTCTTGGATTATTTGTTCAACATAGAGATTGAGTAAATATGGGAAAAAGGCACAGCCATGACACATACCTTTCCTGATTTTTAAAAACAGGTAGCATCCCTTGGTTCTGTTGTACACAGGCCTGTTGGTCTAGATACAGGTTCTGTGGAAGCACAATAAATGTCCTGGAATACCCCATCCATCATAGTTTTATCAATCATTTGTTATCATATACAAAGTCTAATGCCTGTGCATAATCAATACAATGTAAGTTGTATTGATTATAAAACATCTTTCTGGTATTTTCCGTTTCTAGCCAAGATCCATCTGACTAAGCAAAAATACCCCTAGTTCTATCTTCTCTTCTGAATCTGGCTTTAATTTTTAGTAACTTCCTGTAAATGGGCTGTTGAAACTGTTTTTGAATTATCTTCTTCAGTGAAGTGGTTTTTCTTTTTTGTGATATTAAAGATATTGTTTGATAACTTTTGTGTTCTGATAGATCAAGTTTCTTTGCCATGGGCACAAATATGGATCTCTTTCAGTCTGCAGGCCAGGTGAATATCTTCCAAATTTCTTGGCATAGATAATTCATCTGTTTGTTGAAACATTTCAGTTGGTGTTCAGTCACGTTCTTGGTTACTACTATTTGCCAATACCTTTAGTGCAGCTTGGATTTCTTCCTTCAGGATCATCCGTTCATGAACACATGATAACTTCCTGAAATGTTGATATTATGATGTTAGTGTTAGATAATCCAGAAAATGTCTGATGAGGTTAATACATTGTTTCCAGGAAGATTGTGGTTAGAGCTTTCTTATGTGGATATTGCGCTTGGAAAAATGTTATGTTGAAACTAATCTGCTTAGTGTCATGAAAAGGAATCTTGTAAGTAGTGACATATGTTTGATGTAGTA
>NW_006409986.1:2290-4061 GCF_000296735.1 Chrysochloris asiatica | reverse complement strand
CTGTTGCTCTTTGAGTCCATTGTTGCTGTCTCTATGTCAATACATCTAGTTGGGAGTCTTGCTCTTTTCTGTTAACCCTCAAATTTACTACCGCTTTTCTTGGCATAGACTAATGCTTGCCTCTAGTGCTGCATCAATTTATAGAAACATGTCAATTTTTATTTTGTCAATTCCTCGAGCCTTGTTTTTTTTTTTTTTTTGGACTTCTTCCTTCAATGCTATCAGTTCTTGATCAGATGGTACCTGTCAAAATAGCTAAGAATCAATTAATTCTTTTTGGTACAGTGACTGTGTATTTCTTCCATTTTCTTTTGATGCTTACTGCATCATTCAGTATTCTGCCAATAGAATCCTTCAGTGTTGTAACACAAGGGACAATTTTTTTCTTCAGTTCTTTCCTCTTGAGAAAGACTAGGTGTGTTCTTCCCTTTGGACCTAACTTTAGGTCTTTGCATATTTCATTATAATACTTAATTTGTTTTTTAGAGCTAGCATCTAAATTTTTTGTTCAGCTCTCTTCCTCATTTCTTCAAGTTGCTTTAGTTTCTTTACACATAAGAGCAAGTTTCAGTCCTTCTGACATCTGTTTTGGTGTTTTCTTTTCTGTCTTTTTAATGATCTTTTTGCTTTCTTCTTGTACTATGTTTTTGTTGTCATTCCATAACTATTCTGGTTTTCGGTCATTATGTCTACTACATCAAATCTGTTCTTGAGATAGTCTCTAAATTCAGATGAAATATATATATATGCAAGATCATATTTTGACTCTCATGGACATGTTCTAATATTTTTCCACCTTCAACTTGAACTTGCATATGATCAGTTGATAATCGGTTCTACAGTCTGTCCTTGGCATTGTTTGGGCTGATGATATTGAACTTATCCAGCATATCTTCACAGAGATGTAGTCAATTTGATTCTTGTGTATTCCATGTTTTATGTTGTTGAAAAAAGGTACTAGTAATGAATAAGTCACTGGTCTTGCAAAATTCTATCATATGCTATCCAGCATCATTCCTATCATCAAGGTCATATTTTCTAACTACTCATCCTTCCTGTTTGTTTCTAACTTTCATATTCCAGATACCAACCTGTAATTATCAGTGCATCTTGATTGTTTTATGATCAATTTCAGACTAAAGAAGTTAGTAGAATTCTTCATCATCACTGACGTCAGTGGTTGGTGCATAAATTTGAATAACAGTGACATTAACTGGTCTTCTTGTGTTGTTGTTGTTAAGTACCATCCAGTCAGTTCCTACCCATAGCGACTCTGTATAGGGTTTCCTAGGAGTGGCTGTTGAGCTTGAACTGCTAACCTTGCAGTTCAAACTGGCTTTGCAGTTCAGCGCATTTGGATATTATCCTAACACAGATAACATTGTATTTCAAGATAGATCTTGAAATGCTTTTTTTCGACAATCTTTTCAATGTTCCACTCTTGGCATAGTAAGATGTTCTTGACATAGGACTGTCAGATGCAAAATGGCCCATATTAGTCCATTTCAGATCACTAATGCCTAGGATAGGAGTCCTGGGTTGGCGCTGTGGGCTAATGAGTCAGACTGCAAAGTCATTTGAACTGCATCGTCAGTGGTTCAAGCTCACCAGCTGCTCCTTGGAAACCCTATATAGGGTCGCTATGGGTTGGAATCCACTTGACGGCACTTAACAACAACAATGCCTAGGATATTAATTTTTATTTGTTACATTTCATTTTTGACAACTTTCAATATTTCTAGGTCCATACTTCTATGTTCACACTTTACAT
>NW_006409986.1:0-1120 GCF_000296735.1 Chrysochloris asiatica | reverse complement strand
GTGAACCACAAAGTCAGCAGTTCAAACCCACCAGCTGTTCTTTGGAAGCTCTATACAGGGTTGCTATGAGTCGGAACCAACTAGAAGGCATTTACAACAGCAAACATTTACAATATGGGAGGCTTGGTGTGGTGCTGTCAGATAGGAACCGGACAGCTAACCCCAAGGTCAGCAGTTCAAACCCACCAACTGATCCTTAGATACCCTATACAGGGTTACTATGAGTTGGAACTGACTTGATGGCACTTAACAATTACAACAACCTTTATAATACAACAGGCTTGGTGTTCTGTGGTAGAATTTTCACCTTCTTTGCAGGAGACTGTAGTCTTGATGTGGCATTGTATGAAAAGCACTAGACTGCAAGGTCAATTTGAACCATAAGTTCGGCGGTTTGAACTCATCAGCTGCTCCTCAGAAACCCTACATTGGGTCTCTATGAGTTGGAACCAACTTGAAGCACTTAATAACAACACGCAGGAGATTAGGTTTGATTCTAGTCAATGTACCACATGTGCAGCTATTACCCATCAGTCAGCAGAGGCTTATATGTTTCTGTGATGATAAATAGTTTCAGTGGAACTTCCCAGACCAAGGCAGAGTAAGATGAAATGTCTGGGAAACTATTTATAGAAATCAGTCAATGGAAATACTATGGATGATAAATATTGGAACCTGTTTTACATGGGGAAACCATGAGTAAGGGGTCACTTCAACAGTAACTAACAACAATATCAGCATTTACTATATATTAATTTCTTACAGATATTTTGGTCTATTTCTAGGATTTCACCTCTTGTTCCATTTATCCAGTTTGATATTTTGTGAGTGAGATACAATTTCAATTATTTTTCTTCATAATACATTTTAATTTTTGGCAAGGCATGAGTTTCTGTTTGTTTCAAAAAGTAATATATCAATTCAATAATAAATAGGAATTTTAAACAGTATGTATTTGTCTATTTTTTTCCTGGACTTTGACTCTATTGTCACTTATTTTACTTTGGCATAGCCTGGTGTGGTGCTATAGGATGAGTCTGGACTGCAAATCACAAGGTCAGCTGTTCAAACCCACCTTGGAAACCCTGCACAGGGTCGCTATGATTCAGAACAACCTCAA
>NW_006409985.1:17605-19236 GCF_000296735.1 Chrysochloris asiatica | reverse complement strand
CGAGTGTGTAAATCTTTATGGGAGTAGAAAGCCTCATCTTTCTCCCATGGAGCGGCTGGTAGTTTCGAAACGCTGACCTTAAGGCTCACAACCCGATTCATAACCACTACGCTACCAGAGCTCCATTGTCCATATAGAGAGAGCTAAATACATGGCAGACCCGTCCAATATATTCATGTTCAGAGAGTTACCTACGTGACAGGTCATTCCAACATATCCATGTACACAGAGCTACCTACAAGGCAGAGCGGTGCAACGTTTCCATGTACAGAGTTCTAGCTACATGGCAGATGAGTCCAACGTGTCCATGTACAGAGAGCTAGTTACATGGCAGAGTAGTGCAACATTTCCATATACCGAGGTCTAGCTACATGGCAGAATAGTCCAACGTGTCCATATATGGAGAGCTAGCTACATGGCAGAGTAGTGCCACATTTCCATATACACAATTCTAGCTTCATGGCAGATGAGTCCAAAGTGTGCATATACTGAGAGCTAACTAAATGGCAGAGTAGTCTAACATGTTCATATACAGAGTACTAGCTACAAGGCAGATGAGTCAAACATGTCCATATATGAAGATTTAGCTACATGTCAAATAATATCTTCATATACACAGAGCAACCTAAACAGCAGATCAGTCCAACATATCCATATACAGAGAGATAGCTACATGGCAGAGTAGTGCAACATTTCCATATACAGAGTTCTAGCTACATGGCAGATGAGTCGAACATGTCCATATGGCAGATGAATCCAACATGGCAGATGAATCCAACATGTGCATATTTAAAGGGTTAGCTACAAGGCAGTTGAGTCCAACATGTTCATACACAGAGAGTTGGCTACATGGCTGATGAGTCCAACATGTCTATCTACAGAGAGCTAGCTACATGGCAGAATAGTGCAAGATTTCAATATACAGAGTTTTACCTATGTGGAAGATGATTCCAACGTGTCCATATATTGAAAGCTAGCTACACGGCAGAGTAGTCCAACATGTCCATATACAGCATACTAACTACATAGCAAATAAGTCCAACATGTCCATATATTGAGAGTTAGCTCTATGGCAGATGAGTCTAAAAATGTCCCTATATTGAGACCTAGCTTCATGGCAGAGAAGTCCAACATGTCCATATACAGAGGACTAGCTACATGGCAGTGTAGTCCAAAATATCCATATAGTGAGAGTTAGCTACATTGCAGATGAGTACAACATGTGTATATTTACAGGGAAAGCCTCAAGGCAGATGATTGCAGCATGTTCATACACGGCTGTTAAGAGCTAACTACATAGTAGACAAGTCCAATATTGTTCATATACAGAGATATACCTACATGGCAGATCAATCCAACATATCCATGCATAGAGAGCTAGTTACATGGCAGAGGAGTACAAAATGTTGATATACAGAGAGTTAGCTACATGGCAGAGTAGTGCCACATTTCAATATACAGATCTCTAACTCCATGGCTGATGAGGCCAACATGTCCATATACTGAGAGCTAGCTACATGGCAGAGTACTCAAACATGTCCATGTACAGAGTAGTAGCTACATGGCAGATGAGTCCAACATGGCCATATACTGAGAGTTAGCGCTATGGCAGATGAGTTCAACATGTGTAC
>NW_006409985.1:14200-15483 GCF_000296735.1 Chrysochloris asiatica | reverse complement strand
CCTTGATACATGCCAGATGAGTCTAAAGTGTCCATGTACAGAGAGCTAGCTACATGGCAGAACAGTGAAACATTTCCATATACAGAGTTCTAGCTACATGCCAGGTGAGTCCAACATGTTCATACACTGAGAGCTACCTACATGGCAGATGAGTCCAACGTGTCTATAGAGAGAGAGCTAGCTTCATGGCAGAGTAGTGCTACATATCCATATACAGAGTTCAAATTACATGGCAGATGTGTCCAAAGTGTCCATATACAGAGAACTAGCTACATGGCAGAGTAGTGCAACATTTCCATATACAGAGTTGTAGCTTCATAGCAGATGAGTCCATCATGTCCGTATACTGTGAGTTAGCTACATGGCAGGTGAGTCCAACATGTGTATATTTAGAGGGCTAGCTACATGTCAGATGAGTCCAACATGTCCATACAAAGAGAGATGGCTACATGGCTGATGAATCCAACATGTCCATATACAGAGAGTTAGCTACATGGCAGTATAGTGCAACATTTCCATATACACTGTTCTGGGTACATGGCAGATGAGTCCAACGTGTCCATATACTGAGAGCTAGCTACATGGCAGAGTAGTCCAACATGTCCATAAACAGATTACTAGCTACATGGCAGATGAGTCCAACATGTCCTTATACTGAGAGTTAGCTACGAGGCAGATGAGTCCCACATGTGTATATATGGAGTGCTAACTACAAAACAGTAGAGTGCAACATATTTATACACAGAGAGCTAATTACATGGCTGATGATTCCAACATATACATATACTCAGATCTAGCTATATGTCAGAAATGACCAATACATTCATATATGGAGAGCTAAATATACAGCATATCAGTTCGATACATCCATGTACAGAGAGCTAGCTACATGGCAGAATAGTGCAACATTTCCATATACAGATTACTAGCTAAATGGCAGATAAGTCAAACGTGTCCATATACAGAGAACTAGCTACATAGCAGAGTAGTGCATCATTTCCATATACGAAGATCTAGCTACATTGCAGATGATTCCAGCGTGTCCATATTCTGAGAGCTAGCTATATGGCAGCATAGTCCAACCTGTCCATATACCGAGTACTAGCTACATGGCAGATGAGTCCAACATGTCCATATACTGAGAGCTAACTACATGGCAGATGATTCCAACATATATGTATTTACATAAAGGACTAGCTACAAGGCACATGAGTCCAACATGCTCATACAGAGAGAGCTGGCTACATGGCTGATGAGTCCAACATGTCCATATACTGAGAACT
>NW_006409985.1:10552-13255 GCF_000296735.1 Chrysochloris asiatica | reverse complement strand
GTAGTGGTTACAAATCGGGCTGCGAATCGGAAGGTCAGCAGTTTGAAACTACCAGCTGCTCCGCGGGAGAAAGATGAGGCGATCTGCTCCCGTAAAGATTTACAGCCTCGGAAACCCTATTCAGGGTCTCTATGGGTCGAAACTGACTCGACGGCACTTAACAACAACAACAACAACAACAAGCTTCATTACAGAGTAGTGCAACATATCCATACACAGAGTTCAAGTTACATGGCAGAGTAGTGCAACATTTCCATATACAGAGTTCTAGCTACACGGCACATGAGTCCTTCATGTCCATATACTGTGAGTTAGCTACATGGCAGATGAGTCCAACATGTGTATATTTAGAGGGTTAGCTACATGTCAGATGAGTCCAACTTGTCCATACAGAGAGAGGTAGCTTCATGGCTGATGAGTCCAACAGGTCCATATACTCAGATCTAGCTATATAGCAGAAATGTCCTATATGTTCATATACAGAGAGCTAACTATACAGCAGATCAGTTCAACATATCCATGTACAGAGAGCTAGCTACATGGAAAATTATTCAAAAATGTCCATATACAGAGAGCTAGCTACATGGCAGAGTAGTGCAACCTATCCATATACAGAGTTCTAGCTACATTGCAGATGAATCCAACATGACTATATATAGAGAGCTAGCTATATGATAGCATATTCCAACATGACCATATACCGAGTACTAGCTACATGGCAGATGAGTCCAACATGTCCATATACTGAGAGCTAAGTACATGGCAGATGAGTCCAACATATATGTATTTATATAAAGGATTAGCTACAAGGCAGATGAGTCCAATATGTTCATACAGAGAGAGCTGGCTACATGGCTGATGAGTCCAACATGTCCATGTACGGAGAACTAGCTACATGGCAGGCAAGTTGAATATGTTCATATACAGAGAGCTACCTACATGGTAGAGTAGTTCAACATTTCCATATACAGAGATCTATCTACATGGCAGAGGAGTCCAAAAAGTTTATATACAGAGAACTAGCTACATGGCAGGTAGTGCAACATTTTCATAAACAGAGCTCTAGCGACATGACATAAGAGTCCAACGTGTCCATATACTGAGAGCTAGCTACATGGCAGAGTAGTCCAACATGGCCATATAAAGAGTACTAGCTACATGTCAGATGAATGCAATATGTCCATATACTGATAGTTAGCTACAAGACAGATGAGTCCAACTTGTGTATATATAGGGGGCTAGCTAAAACACAGATGAGTCCAACATATTCATACAGAGAGAGCTGACTACATGGCTGATGAGTCTAATATGACCATATACAGAGAGGTAGCTACTTGGAAGACAAGTCCAATATGTTCATATACAGAGAGCTACCCATATGGCAGATCAGTGCAACATATCCATGCACAGAGAGCTAGCTACACGGCCGTTGAGTCCAATATGTCCATATACTGAGTGCTACATATATGGCAGACAAGTCCAATATGATCAAACACAGAGAGCTACCAATGGCAGATCAGTCCTATATATCCATGAACAGAGAGCTAGCTACATGGCAGAAGAGACCAAAATGTCCATATACAGGGAGCTAGCTGCATTGCAGAGTAGTGCTACATTTCCATATACAGAGTTCTAACAACATGGCAGATGAGTCCAACATGTCCATATACTGAAAGTTAGCTACATGGAAGATGTGTCCAACATGTGTATATTTAGTGGACTACCTACACGCCAGATGATCACAACATGTTCATACACAGAGAGCTGGCTACATGTCTGATGAGTCCAACTTGTCCATATACTGAGAGCTAACTACATGGCAGAGTAGTCCAATATGTTCATATACAGAAGCTAGTTACATGGCAGATGAGTCCAACATGTCCATATAAAGAGTACTAGCTACATGGCAGATGAGTCCAACATGACCATATACTGAGAGTTAGCTATAAGACGGATGAGTCCATCTTGTGTATATATTGGGGACTAGCTACAAGGCAGAGGAGTGCAACATGTTCATACAGAGAGAGATGGCTACATGGCTGACAAGTCCAACATGTCCATATACAGAGAGCTAGCTACATGGCAGACAAATCCAATATGTTCCTATACAGAGAGCTACCTACATTGCATATCAGTCCAACATATCCATGCACAGAGAGCTAGCTACATGGCAGGCAAGTCCAAAATGTCCATATACAGAGAGCTAACTACATGGCAGATGAGTCCAACGTGTCCATATACTGAGAGTTAGCTACATGACAGATGAGTCCAGCATGTGTATATTTAGAGGACTACCTCCAAGGCAGATGAGCCCTACATGTTCATACACAGAGAGCTGTCTACATGACCGTTGATTCCAATTTGTGCGTATGCTTAGAGCTATCTATATGGCAGACAAGTCCTATATGTTCATATACATAGAGATACCTATGGCAGATCAGTCCAATATATACATGAACAGAGAGCTAGCTACATGGCATAAGAGTCCAAAATGTCCATATAGAGAATGCTAGCTACATGGCAGAGTAGTGAAACATTGCCATATACAGAGTTATAGCTACATAGAAGACAAGTCCAACGTGTCCATATACTGAAAGCTAGGTACTTAGCAGAGTAGTGCAACGTATCCATATACAGAGTACAAGCTACATGGCAGATGATTCCAACATGCCACATACAGAATGTTAGCTACATGGCAAGTGA
>NW_006409985.1:6215-8907 GCF_000296735.1 Chrysochloris asiatica | reverse complement strand
GGCAGATGAGTCCAACATGTCCATAAACTGAGAGTTAGCTACAAGACAGATGAGTCCATCTTGTGTATCTATAGGGGACTAGCTACAAGGCAGAGGAGTGCAACATGTTCATACAGAGGGAGATGCATACATGGCTGATGAGTCCAACATATCCATATGCAGAGAGCTAGCTACATGGCAGAATAATGCAACCTTTCCATATACAGAGTTCTAGCTACATGGCAGATGAGTACAACATGTCCATATACAGAAAGCTAGCTACATGACAGAGTAGTCCAACATGTCTATACACAGTACTAGCTACATGGCAGATTAGTACAACATGTCTATATACTGAGAGCTAACTACATGTCTGATGAGTCCAAAATGTGTATATATAGAGGGATAGCCTAAAGGTAGATGAGTCCAACATGTCCATACACTTAGAGCTAGCTACATGGCAAAGTAGTCCAACATGTCCATATACAGAGTTCTATTACATGGCAGATGAGACAAACATTTCCATATACCGAGAGATAGCTACAAGGCAGATGAGTCCAACATGTGTATATTTAGATGGCAACCTACAAGGCGGGAGCTCAGGTAGCATAGTGGTTACGAATCAATCTGTGAAACACAAGGTCAGCAGTTCCAAACTACCAGCTGCTCCATGGGAGAAAGATGAGTGTTCTGCTCCTGTAAAGATTAACAGCCTCGGAAACCCTGTGCAGGGTCGCTATGAGTCGGAACCGATTCCACGGCACACAACAACAACCTACAAGGCAGATGGGTCCAACATGTTCATACACAGAGAACTGGCTACATGGCTGATGAGTCCAACGTGTCCATATACTGAGTGCTAGATTCATGGCAATTGAGTCCAACATATCCATATACAGAGTACTAGATACAAGGCAGAGGGTCCAATATGTTCATACAGAGAGAGCTGGTTACATGGCTGATGAGTCCCACATGTCCATATACAGACAGCTACCTACATGTCAGACAAGTACAATATGTCCATATTCAGAGAGCTACCTACATGGCTGATCAGTCCAACATATCTATCAACATAGAGCTAGCTACATGGCAGATGAGTCCAACATGTCCATATACTGAGAGTTAGATACATGGCAGAAGACTTCAACATGTGTATATATAGAGGAGTAGCTATAAGGCAGATGAGTCCAACGTGTCCATATACTGAGTGCTAGATTCATGGCAATTGAGTACAACATATCCATATACAGAGTACTAGATACAAGGCAGAGGGTCCAATATGTTCATACAGAGAGAGCTGGTTACGTGGCTAATGAGTCCCACATGTCTATATACAGAGAGCTACCTACATGTCAGAAAAGTCCAATATGTTCATATACAGAGAGATACCTACATGGCAGATCAGTCCAATTTATCCATGTACACAGAGCTAGCTACATGGAAGACAAGTCCAAAACCTCCATATACAGAGAGCTAGCTGCATGACAACGTAGTGCTACATTTCCATATACAGAGTTCTAGCGACATGGCAGATGAGTTCAACGTGTCCATTTCCAGAGAACTACCTACATGGCAGATCAGTCCGACATATCCATACACAGAGACCTAACTACATAGCAGACGAATCCAATATGTCCATATACAAGAGGTAGATACATGGCCGAGTAGTGCAACATTTCCATATACAGAGCGCTAGCAACAAGGCAGATAAGTCCAACATGTCCATACAGAGAGAGCTGGCTTCATGGGTAATGAGTCCAACATGTCCACATAGTGAGAGCTAACTATATGGAAGACAACTCCAATATGTTCATATACTGAGAGCTAACTACATGGCAGATCAGTCCAGCATATCCATGCATAGAGAGCTAGCTACATGGCAGACGAGTCCAAAATGTTTATATACAGAAAGCTAGCTACATGGCAGAGTAGTGCAACATTTCCATATACAGAGTTCTAGCTATAGGGCAGATGAGTCCAATGTGTCCAAATATTGAGAATAAGCTACATGGCAGAGTAGTCCAACATGTCCACATACAGAGTACGAGCTACATGGCAGATGAATCCAACATTGTATATAGAGAGGACGAGATGCAAGGCAGATGAGACCCACATGTTCATACAGAGAGAACTGGCTACATGGCTGATGAGTCCAATATGTCCATATACAGAGAGCTAGCTACATGGCAGACAGGTCAAATATGTTCATTTACAGAGAGCTAATGATATAACAGATCAGTCCAACATATCCATGTACACAGAGCTAGCTACATCTCAGACAAGTCCAATATGTCCATATAAAATGAGCTAGCTATATGGCAGAGCATTGCAACATTTACATATAAAGAGTTCTAGCTACATGGCAGATGACTACAACATGTCCATATACTGAGAGCTAGCTACATGGCAGAGTAGTCCAACATGTCCACACACAGCGTACTAGCTAAATGCAGATGAGTCCAACATGTCCATAAACTGACAGTCAGCTACAAGGCAGATGAGTCCAACATGTGTATATATAGAGAACTACCTACAAAGCAGATGAGTTCCAAATGTTCATACAGAGAGAGCTGTTTACATGGCTGATGAGTCCAACATGTCCATGTACAGAGAGCTAGCTACATGGCAAAATAATACATCCTTTCCATATACAGAGTTCTAGCTACATGGCAGATGAGCACAATATGTCCATATATAGAAAGCTATATATATA
>NW_006409985.1:4934-6115 GCF_000296735.1 Chrysochloris asiatica | reverse complement strand
TTGAGTTGAGCTATTTATGAGTTATAATTCTAGCACTTGGAAGACTGAATTAGGGCTGGTGATTAGGGATAGTAAAAAATGTATATATATATAGATGACAAAGTAGATGAGTCCAACATGTCCATACACTTAGATCTAGCTACATGTCCATAAACAGAGTTCTAGTACATGGCAGATGAGACAAACATGTCCATATACTGAGAGTTAGCTACATGGCAGATGAGTCCAACATGTGTCTATTTAGAGGGCTACCTACAAGGCAGAATGAGTCCAACATATTCATACACAGAGAGATGACTAAATGGCTGATGAGTCCAACATGTCCATATACTCAGAGCTAGCTACATCGCAGACAAGTTCAATATATTCATATAGAGATACATACCTACATGGGAGATCATTCCAACAGATCCATGTATAAAGAGCTAGCCATATAGCAGACGAGTCCAAATTGTTCTAGTACATGGCAGATTAGACGAACATATCCATATCCTGAAAGTTAGCTACATGCAAGATGAGTCCAACATGTGTATATTTACTGGGTTACCTACAGGGCAGAATGAGTCCAACATGTTCATACACAGAGAGCTGGCTGCATGGCTGATGGGTTCAACATGTACATATACTGAGAGCTAGCTACATTTTAGACAAGTCTAATATGTTCATATACAGATTTCTAGCTACATGGCAGATGAGTCCAATTTGTCCAAATAGTGAGAGCCAGCTAAATGGCTGAGTAGTCCAACATTTCCATAAACAGAGTACTAGCTACATGGCAGATGAATCCACCACGTTCATACAGAGAGAGCTGGCTGCATGTCTGATGAGTTCAATATGTCCATATATAGACAGCTACCTACATGGCAGACAAGTTCAATATGGTCATATACAGAGAGCTATCTACATGGCAGATCATTCCAACATATCACTGCACAGAGAGCTATCTACATGCAGACAAGTCCAAAATATTCATATACAGAGAGACAGCTACGTGGCAGAGTATTGCAACCTATCCATATACAGAGTCCTAGCTACATGGCAGATGAGTCCACAGTGTCCATATACTGAGAGCTAGCTACATGGCAGACTAGACCAACATTTGTATATACAGATTACTAGCTACAAGGCAGATGAGTCCAACATGTTCATACACAGAAAGCTGTCTACATGGCAGTTGAGTC
>NW_006409985.1:0-4425 GCF_000296735.1 Chrysochloris asiatica | reverse complement strand
TGGCAGATGAGTCCAACATGGGTATATATAGAGGACGAGCTAAAAGGCAGACAAGTCCAATATGTTCATTTAGAGAGAGCTACATAAATGCCAGATTACTCCAAAATATCCATATGCAGAAAGCTAGCTACATGGCAGAGTAGTGCAACATTTCCATATTTAGAGACGTAGCTACATGGCAGATGAATCCAACATGTCCATATACAGAGAGCTAGCTACAAGTCAGAAGAGTGCAACATGTTCAAACACAGAGAGCTGGCTGTATGGCTGATGATGCCAACATGATCATAACAGAGATCTAGCTACATGGCAGACAAGTCCAATATGTTCATACATAGAGATATACATGATCATAACAGAGATCAAGCTACATGGCAGATCCATCCAACATATCCATGCACAGAGAGCTGGCTACATGACAGACAAGTCCAAAATGTCCATATACAGAGTGTTAGCTACATGGCAGAGTAGTGCAACATTGCCATATACAGAGTTCTAGCTACATGGCAGATGATTCCAATGTGTCCATATACTGAGAATTAGCTACATGGCAGATGAGCCCAACATGTGTGTATTTTGAGGGCTAGCTACAAGGTAGATGAGTCCAAGATGTTCATACAGAGAGAGCTGGCTCCATGGCTGATGAGTCAACATGTCCACATACTGAGAGCTAGCTTCATGGCCGACAAGTCAAATATGTTCATGTAAAGATAGATACCTACATGTCAGATCAGTCCAATATATCCATGTATAGAGAGTTAGCCACATGTTACACGAGTCAAAAATGTTATTTCAGAGATCTAGCTAATTGGCACATGTATCCACCGTGTCCATATAATGAGATCTAGCTACATGGCAGAGTACTCCGACATGTCCATATACAGAGTAGTAGCTACATGGCAGATGATTCCCACATGTCCATATACTGAGAGTTAGCTACATGGCAGATGAGTCCAACATGTGTATATATAGAGGACTATATACAAGGCAGATAAATCCAACATATTCATACAGAGAGAGAGAGCTGGCTATATGGATGATGAGTCCAACATGTTCATATACAGAGAGCTAGCTACATGGCAGACAAGTCCAAAATGTCTCTATAGAGTGAGCTAGATACATGGCAGAGCAGTGCAACATTTCCATATACAGAGTTCTAGGTACATGGCAGATTAGTACAACACGTACATATTCTGAGAGATAACTACATGGCAAAGTAGTCCAACATGTCTATATCCAGAGAACTAGCTACATGGCAGATGAGTCCAATATGTCCATATATTGAGAGTTAGCTAGATGGCAGTTGAATCCAACATGCATATCTATAGAGGGCATGCTACAAGGCAGATGATTCAAACATGTTAGTACAGAGAGAGCTGGCTACATGAATGATGAGTCCAACATGTCCATATACTGAGATTTAGCTACATGGCAAATGAGTCCAACATGCGTATATATAGCGGGATAGCAGAAAGGCAGATGATTCAAACATGTTCGTACAGGGAGAGCTGCCTACATGGGTGATGAATCCAATATACTGAGAGCTGCCTACATGGCAGACAAGTCCAATATGTTCATATACAGAGAGCTACCTACATGGCAGATCAGTCGAACATATCAATGCACGGAGAGCTAGCTACGTGCAGACGAGTCCAAAATGTCCATATACAGAGCGACAGCTACATGTCAGAGTAGTGCAACATTTCCATATACAGAGACCTAGCTACAAGGCAGATGAGTCCAACATTTCCATATACAGAGTTCTAGCTACATGGCAGACAAGTCCAATGTGTTCATACACAGAGAGTTGGCTACAGGGATGATGATTCCAAAATATCCGTATACAGAGAGCTAGCTACATGTTCGACAAGTACAATATGTTCATATACAGAGAGCTAACTTCATGGCAGATCAGTCGAGCATATCAATGCACAGAGAGCTAGCTACATGCACATGAGCCCAAAATGTCCATATACAGAGCGACAGCTACATGGCAGAGTAGTGCAACATTTCCATATACAGAGACCTAGCTACATGGAAGATGAGTCCAACATGTTCATACACAGAGAACTGGCTACACGGCAGAATGGTCCAATATGTTCCTATACAGAGAGCTACCTACATGGCAGATCAGTACAACATATCCATTCACAGCGAGCTAGCTACATGGCAGATGAGTCCAAATTGTCCACATATAGAGAGACAGCTACAAGGCAGAGTAGTGCGACATTTCCATATACAGAGTTCTAGCTACATGACAGATGAATCCAACGTGTCCATATATTGAGAGCTAGCTACATGGCAGATGAGTCCAACATGTGTACATTTATAGGGCAAGCTACAAGGCAGATGAGTCCAACATGTTAATACACAGAGAGATGGCTACATGGCAGATGAGTCTGACATGTCCATATATAGAGAGCTAGCTACATGGCAGACAAGTCCAATATATTCATAAATAGTGAGTTGGCTACATGGCTGATGAGTCCAAAATATCCATATATAGAGAGCTAGCTAAATGTTAGACAAGTACAATATGTTCATATACAGAGAGCTACCTACATGGCAGATCATTCGAACATATCAATGCACAGAGAGCTAGCTACGTGCAGACGAGTCCAAATTGTCCATATACAGAGACCTAGCTACATGACAGATGACTTCAATGTGTCCATATACTGACAGGTAGCTACATGGCAGAATAGTCCAACTTATGTATATACAGAGTACTACATGGCAGATGAGTCCAACATGTCCACATAATGAGAGTTAGCTACATGACAAATGAGTCCAACATGTGTATATTTAGAGGGCTAGCTACAAGTCAGATGAGTCCAACATGTTCATACATAGACAGCTGGATACATGGCTGGTGAGTGCAACATGTTCATATCCTTAGAGCTAACTACATGGAATAAAGTCCAATATGTTCATATACAGGTAGCTACCTACAAGGCAGATCAATCTAACATATCCATGTATGGAGAGCTAGGCACATGGCAGACGACTACAAAATGTACTTATAGAGAGAGCTAGCTACATGGCAGAGTAGTGCAACATTTCCATATACAGAGTTCTAGCTATATGGCAGATGAGTCCAATGTGTCCATATACTGAGAGCTATCTACATGCAGAGTAGTCCAACATATACAGAGTACTAGCTACATGGCAAATGAGACCATCATGTCAATATACTGAGAGTTAGCTATTTGGCATATGAGTCCAATGTGTACATATAGAGGACTAGCTAAAAGGCAGAAGAGTCCAACATGTTCATACAGAGAGAGCTGGCTACATGGCTGTTGAGTCCAACATGTCCATATACAGAGAGCTAGCTACATGGCAGACAAGTCCAATATGTTCCTATACAGAGAGCTAGCTACATGGTAGATCAGTCCAATATATCCATTCACAGAGAGCTGGCTACATGACAGACAATTCCAAAATGTCCAAATACAGAGTGTTAGCTACATGGCAGTGTAGTGCAACATTTCCATATACAGAGTTCAAGCTACATGGCTGATGATTTCAACGTGTCCATATAAAGAGAGTTAGCTACTTGACAGATAAGCCCATCATGTGTATATTTAGAGAGTTAGCTACAAGGTAGATGAGTCCAAGATGTTCATACAGAGAGAGCTGGCTACATGTCTTATGAATCCAACATTTCTTTATAGAGATAGCTAGCTACATGGCAGGCAAATCCAATATTTTCATATAGAGGGAGCTATCTTCATGGCAGATTAGTAGAAAATATCCATATGCAGAAAGCTAGCTACATGAAAGGGTAGTGCAACATTTCCATATTCAGAGACCTAGCTACATGGCAGATGAGTCCAACATGTCCATACACAGAGAGCTGGCTGCAAGGCAGATGAGTGCAACATGTTCATACACAGAGCTGCTGTATGGCTGATGACTCCAACATGTCCATAAACAGAGAGCTAGCTACAAGACACACGTCCACTATGTTCATATACAGAGAGCTAAATACATAGCAGATCAGTCGAACATATCCATGCACAGAGAGCTGGCTATATGACAGACGATTCCAAAATGTCCACATACAGAGAGCTAGCTACATGGCAGAGTAGTGCAACATTTCCATATACAGAGTTCTAGCTACATTGCTGATGATTCCAACGTGTCCATATACTGAGAGTTAACTACATGGCAGATGAGCCCAACATGTGCATATTTAGAGGGCTAGCTACATGGCAGAAAAGTCCAACATGTTCATAGAGAGAGTACTGGCTACATGGCTGATGAGTCAACATGTCCATATACTGAGAGCCAGCTACATGGCAGACAAGTCAAATATGTTCATATACAGATAGATACCTACCTACATGTCAGATCAGATCAACATATCCATGTATAGAGGGTTAGCCACATGTTAGACCAGTCCAAAATGTCCATATACAG
>NW_006409984.1:18777-19279 GCF_000296735.1 Chrysochloris asiatica | reverse complement strand
TTGTTTATACATTCTTCCATTGATGGACACTTAGTCTGTCTCCATCTTTTTGGTATTTTAAATAGTGCTGCTATGAACATTGGTGTGCATTTATCTACTCGTGTTATGGCTTGTATTTCCTGTGGATAAATACCAAGTAAAGGAACTGCTGGATCATAAGGTATTTCTATGTTTAACTCTCAGAGGAAGCCCATACTGTTTTCCAAAGACATTTGACCATTTTGCAATCCCACCAGCAATGTATGAGGGTCCCCATATCTCTACATCTTCTCGTTTTTCATCTTTGCTGTTATTGCTGGTGTGAAATGATATCTCATTGTTGTTTTGATTTGCATCTCTCTAATGGCTAGTGATCATGTACATTTCTTCATATGTTTATTGGCTGCCTGAATCTCCTCCTTGGTGAATTGTCTGTTCATATCCTGTGCCCATTTAAAAACTAGGTTATTTGTCTTTTTCTTGTAGAGGTGTTGTAGTTTCCTATATACTTTAGAAATTAATT